>NC_043707.1:92976484-93276484 GCF_006229205.1 Suricata suricatta
CCACCAACACTGTAGGAGGGTGCCTGTTTCTCCACATCCTCACCAGCATCTATAGTCTCCTGATTTGTTCATTTTAGCCACTCTGACCGGTGTGAGGTGGTATCTCAGTGTGGTTTTGATTTGTGTTTCCCTGATGATGAGTGATGCTGAGTATAGTTTCATGTATCTGTTGGTCATCTGAGTGTCCTCTTTGGAGAAGTGTCTATTCATGTCTTCTGCCCATTTCTTCACTGGATTATCTGTTTTTCAGGTGTGGAGTTTGGTGAGTTCCTTGTAGATTTTGGATACTAGCCCTTTATCCAATATGACAGTTGCAACTATCTTTTCCCATTCCATTGGTTGCCTATTGTTTCCTTTGCAGTGAAGAAGATTTTTATCTTGATGAGGTCCCAATAGTTCAGTTTTGCTCTTGATTCCCTTGAAAACCAAAACAGGAGGCATCACAATCCTAGACTTTGGCCTCTACTACAAAGCTGTCATCATCAAGACAGTATGGTATTGGCACAAAAACAGACACATAGACCAATGGAATAGAATAGAGAACCCAGAACTGGACCCACAAATGTACAGCCAATTAATCTTTGACAAAGCAGGAAAGAGTATCCAATGGAAAGAAGACTGCCTCTATAGCAGGTGGTGCTGGGAGAACTGGACAGCAACATGCAGAGGAATGAAACTAGACCATTTTCTTACACCATACACAAAAATTAACTCAAAATGGATGAAGGACCTGAATGTGAGACAGGAAACCATCAAAACCCTAGAGGAGAAAGCAGGAAACAGCCTCCTTGACCTCAACTGCAGTGATTTCCTATTTATTTATTTTGAGAGAGAGAGAGAGAGAGAGAGAGAGAGAGAGAGAGAGAGAGAATCCCAAGCAGGCTCCTTACTGTCAGCATAGAACTCAACACGGGCTCAATCTCATGAACCATGAGATCATGACCTAAGACAAAATTAAGAGTTCAATGCTTAACCTACTGAGCCCCCCACCCCCTTTAGGCCCTTGCTGCTTACTGATTTTTCAGTCCATTGCTCCTAATGCATTTCCTCAACTCAGTCTGCTCATTCCCTCACTTCCTTCATTGGCCAGCTCCAATTCTATCACTATGATAACTACAATATCATCACACTTTTGCATAAACCCTTAACTGTCTTGCCCCTTTCTTTCCCTTCCTACTACTGTGGCACAACACTCACCTGTGTAAAGCCTTCTCTTCACCCGCTCCACGCCTGCTCCCACACAGCTGAATGTGATCTGAGAAAACCATACTACCATGCTAATTGATCTTTTACATTCTCCTTCACTCACTTTAACACTGTTTGGATATCATCATATATTTTCTTAATCCATTCACTTTCCCTCTGGCTATTTCATACCTTTTTGTCTCTCCTCAAATTGCCATGCTTACTCTAAGCCCATGAGCTTGCTTACAGTGTCACTAAGAAAAAATAGGCACTCAGAGATAGCTTCCACACACTCCTATCTCCATATACAACCAACTCCTACATCATGCCTGTTTCTCCTGGGTGAACCCCCAGCGAAAGCCAACTCCCCTATTTATGCACTAGGTTTTATCTCTTCTTGTCTATTTGAGGACATTGAACCAGCAATCTCCTCCTTCTCTCCAGTGTTATCAATTTCTTCTTCTTTTTTTTTAAGTTTATCCATTTATTTTGAGGGAGAGGGAGTGGGGAGTTGCAGAGAGAGAGAGAATCCCAAGCAGGCTCTGTGCTGTAGGCGGAAAAGCAGGCCTCAATCCTAGGAACCTTGGGATCATGATCTGAGCCAAAACACAGTTGGATGCCTAACCGACTGAGTCATCCAGGCTCCCATCAAATTTGTTCTTTCTAATGGATCTTTTCCATTTACCTACAAACTAGGTATTAATTGTCCTATTTGTTTTCCTTTCTTCTCTTGACTCCATTTCTTGCCCAGTTAAGCTCCCTTTCTTTACTTCCTTTTACAACAAAACTTCTTAAATGAGTTGTCTCCATTTCTTGTCTCCCATTATCTCTTGAGCAAAGCGCCTTCAGGCTGTTGGCACACCACTCTAGGGAAACTGTTCCTATAAAGGTTACAAGTGACCTCCCTTTCCTAAATCTCATGCTCCATTTCCAGCCTCATTTTTCTTGACATATGTGCAGAATTTAACACTCTTCTTCCTTCAATACATTTTCCTGCTTTTGTTTTATTTTCTGCTTGCCCCATTGGTGGCTCCTTCTCAGCCCACTTTGCTGTTTCTTTTTTTCTCCCTGATCTCTTAGCATTCAGTTAAGAAGTTCATTTCTTAGATCTGTACGCCTTTCTCTTTACACCTTTCTCCTTGGGGCTATCATGGAGTCTCATGATTTCAAATACTATCGATATACCAATGGCTCCCACATTTATGTTTCCATCATAGACCTGTCTGTCCTATATCACCCCTTGGAAGTCTAATGGGCATCCCAAATTTAATACTGTTCAAAATGGAGATCCTGTCTTTTTCCAAGTTTACCACAGTCTTCTCCATTTCAGGAAATAGGAACTCCCTTTCCATTTACCTAAGCCAGAAACCTTGTAGTCATCCTTGACTCCTTTCTTTTTCTTCCAACCTATATCTGCTCCACAAGGAAATCCTATCATCTTTCTATAAAAATAATATATGGAGAATCCAAACACTTCTCACTGTCTTCACTGCTACTGTCGTGACTCAATCTCCTTTCTCACTTGGATTTAGAACAATAGCCTCCTTACTGTTCCCCTACCCCTCTCATCCCCTCCTCAGTTTATTCCCAACAGCCAAGTAGAATGTTAAAACATTTAAGTCAGATAGTATGACGCTCCTTCTAATGAGTGATGTCTCATCTAGAGAAAAAGACAAAGTTCTTACAAAGGCACACACAAGTTTACATGATCTGGTAGTCCATTATGTCTCAGATTGCATCTTCTATTACTGTTTTCTTCATCCACTTGACTCTAAAATGCTCTCACTTTGAGCTCTTTGTCTATTACCCTTCCTGGGAGTGCTCCTTCTCTGGATGTCCACACCTCTTACTCCCCTACTTCCTTCATGTCTTCAATCAATTTTCACTGTATCAGATGGGATGGGCTAGGCTATCCTGCAGCAACAAGCAACCTAAACATCTCAGCAGCTTAAAACAAGTCACACTGCATGTCCATTTTGGGTGGCTGGACTCTCACCATGTTGTCCTCTCTCCAGGTTCACTACTGGAACATGGCTGGTGGAAGCAAGAAAGAGCATGAAGAATCATAAACACCAAAACAGCATATATCACTTCCACTCACATTTCATCAGCAAAAGCAGGCCACTGGGCTGCTCTAATTCCAATATAGCAAGGGAATACAATCTTATCATGTGCCCAGAAGAAGAACCAGAAATACTGATAAACAGTAATCATCTAACCAAGACTTTCCCTGGCCATACTGTAAAACATTACATGCCTGGGGAGTCTGGGTGGCTCAGTTGGTTAAGTGTCTGACTTCAGCTCAGGTCATGATCTCCTGGTTTGTGAGTGTGAGCTCCACATTAGGAACTTTGTGGACAGTTCAGAACTTGCTTGGGATTCTCTCTCCCCCTTTTTCTGCCTCTCCCCAACTTACACATGTGCACTCTCTCTCAAAATAAATGAATAAACAAGAAAAAAAATTACATGCCTTCCCAACCACTTTCTACTTCTCCTATTCCCCTTATCTACTTTATTGATTTCACTATCTTTTACTATCCACACATTTTCTATACATTACTTGTTTATCTTGTTTGTTTTTTATCAGTCTCCGTTAGAATGTCTACTCCAATGACCCACCAATAGCACTGCTAGGGATTTACCCAAGGGATACAGAAGTGCTGATGCACAGGAGCATATGTACCCCGATGTTCATAGCGGCACTTTCAACAATAGCCAAATCATGGAAAGAGCCTAAATGTCCATCAACTGATGAATGGATCAAGAAGATGTGGTTTATATATACAATAGAGTACTACATGGCAATGAGGAAGGATGAAATCTGGCCATTTGTAGCAATGTGGATGGACCTCGAAGGTGTCATGCTAAGTGAAATAAGTCAGGCAGAGAAGGACAGATACCATATGTTTGCACTCATAAGTGTAACAGGAGAAACTTACCAGAGGACCATGGGGATGGGGAAGGGGAAAAATTGTTAAGGAGAGGGAGGGAGGAAAATCATGAGACACTCTTGAATACTGAGAACAAACTGAGGGCCAATGGGGAAGGGGGAGAGAGGGGGGTGATGGACATGGAGGAGGGCACTTGTGGGGAATCACACTGGCTTTTATATGGAAACCAACTTGACAATAAACTATAAAAGAAAAAAAAAGAATGTCTACTCCAAGGATATTCAATGCTGTGTTCTCAGTGTCTAGAATAGTAACTGCTACATAGAGACATTAGATAAAAATTTGTTGAATAAATGAGCAAATGACAGGAAAGATACAAGCAGTGATCCATGTAAAATATACAATGATTTTCAGGTGTCTATGCTTGGGATTTGGCTTACACCAGGGTTGAGTGTATAACAACTTCTGTAAACTTCTATGCATCAAGGAGAACATCCCCATCCTCAAAAATACCAGATACATGGGAACTTATTACCTTTCTTATTTTACACTATTTGACTTTCATGGGAATAAAATAATAATCTTCCTTTTTCAACTGAGATCTGGCTGAAATCAAGGGGTTTTTGTTCAAAAATATGAGAAAGTCCCAAATATGACAAGCACACCTCCTCATTTCGTCTTCCTGATGCATCTGCGTTTCATCACATGTGCGGCCCACCCCTCCCCTTCCCGCCATAAACAAAACTTATTCCAATAATGACACTCCCAGGATTTTAATGTGAAAAGTTTCATCAGCTTGAGGTCAGCTTTTTGCATCATGATCTTCTTTAATGAATCAAATAATGCACTTCTCATTTGTAATTAAAAAATACCTTAAACGGCTCTGCTTTCCTCAAAAGATTCATGTGAAATTAATTTTCACATAGGGATAATTACACTCAGCACTGAGAGTAGACACTATGCTGAGGGATACAAATATTCACCAGCTCCTTGAAGGCAAATTATAATGGAAGCTAAAAGAAAGGTCTTATTGGTAGAAAAGAATGTTGCAGGATGTAAATATCAAATCCAAGGCTAGTTTGCTTCCCCACTTAAAAATATTATTGCTGAGTCAAATATTTCCACCAAGATTTTTTTTACACAGACCACACCTAATTGTGTAAAAATTTGAGGGAGCAGTAAGCAATTTGCATACAATATGTATATAATTTGCGTAAAATTATACCATCTTCAGAAAAATTCTAGGTTAAAATGAAATTATTGATATTTTCCCTAGTTATACTTTCCCTAGCTTTTGTGCCTCAGTTTTCATGGCTCCCCATTGCCTACAGGAAAAAAGGCCTTGTCCTCTGCCTGGTGTGTTACAGTCTTATCCCACCTGTCTTATTGCTGCCATCTCTTTTCTGTCCCCTACAGTCTACTGTGCAGTAGTCACAGGGAACTACTCACTGTTTGCTAACACCCATGAGAAGTCACTATCAGTTGACTGTCCATTAGGTACTTTCTCACTTTCTTCCTTCCTAAAAAAATCATGATTTTCTTCCTTTCTGGCATTTGTATACCTTATGCTTCAGGACCCCTCACAAAACCCCAGGGTACAAGTTTTGATCAATCTGTAGCTAACCTGGTGGATCCATTTCCTTGGTAAGGGATTGGTTTAGGCATTGGTATGTGATGTTATCCTGGCCAATGAGAAGTAAAAAGAAGGCTGCTAGGATATTTCTTGCAAAGTTCCCCATGTCTCTCTCTCTCTTATTTTTTAAAAATGTTTATTTATTTATTTTGAAAGACAGAGAGATAGAGAGCAAGTGGGGAAGGAGCAGAGAGAGGGAGACAGAGAATCCCAAGCAGGCTCCAGGCCGTCAATGCAGAGCCTGATGTGGGGCTCGAACTCATAAACTGTGGGATCATGATCCGAACTGAACCAAGAGTCGGGTGCTTAACCAACTCAGCCACCCAGGCACCCCAAAGTGTCCTGTGTCTTAAAAGAGGACATACACACAAAGACAGAGACCCACCTGTCCTCTGGTCTAGACAGGGTTTTGAAGGCAGTGGTGCTGAGAAGAGTTTCGGCATCATAGGACCCTGAGAGCAGGAGGCAGTCATGAGGGGGCAGAGGACTAGGACTGGAGGAGCCTGGGATCTTGAAGGGGTCGTTGTGCCCTGGCTGAAGCCACCATAATAATAGTTGTAATTGTGATTTCAGTGTCAGGGGCTGCTATGAGTGTTTATATACGTTGACTCATTTAATCATTACAACTATCTTATAAAGTGAGCATTTTTATTATTTTCATTTTACAACTGAGCCAACTGAATCAGAGAGGGGTTCATGTGCCAAGGCCTCTCTCCTTATTTATTTGTTTTTCCAGCTTTTTATTATAGAAACTTTAAAAGTTTATACTAAAGTAGAGACTAGGTTAATGAATCCCCATGTAGCCATCAGCCATGCAGTTTAAGCAATTAGAAAATTACAGCCAGTCTTGACTCATTTGTGCCCATGTCCACTTTCCCACTGCCCCACATGATTTTGAAGGAAATCCCAGACCTCGTATTATTTCCCTCTGGATTACATCATGCATGACAAAAATTAAAAGCTACTTTTATTTGGGCCTTCTGTTGTAAAGAAACTAGTTTCTAAATATTAATAACTTTCTCCTTATAAAAATTTGAAAATATAGATAAGCTGAAGGCAAAATATAAAGATCACCAACAATGTGATCACCTAGCAACAACAAAGAATAATTTAGTAGTGTACTTTCTTCCACTATTTTGTATGTTTGTTTTGAATATCAGATTGTATTTTTTTCTGCTTTAAAATTTTTTAAATTTAATTTTTTAATGTTTATTTTTGAGAGAGAGAGAGTGCAAGCAGGGGAGGGGCAAAGACAGAGGGAGAGAGAAAGGATTTTAAGCAGGCTCTGTGCTGACAACCGAGACCCCTACGTAGGGCTCAAACTCACAAACTGCAAGATCCTGACTTGAGCCAAAGGCAGACACTTAACCAACTAAGCCACCCAGATGCCCCTATATTTTTTCTGCTTTATCGTGATCCAAACATTTTCCATCCTCCTTCCAGCTCTCATGATCTTTGGGTGATGGGCTCCCTCTGTTCTTCCTTCTCCTAGAAACTTGTAGAAGTGCTCCCTTTGCACTTTATATCACACCTCACCTCCACCACGGGACTTCAATAACATGTGGCAATTGTGTGTTTACCTGTGTTCCTGACCTGACCAGGGCACACCAAGAGCAAAGACTTTCTGAGTTTGTTTCGTTCATTTTTTTTTTTTAAATCTCTGGTGCCCATATTGTTAAAGAAACCATCTGACAAAACTCATTATTATGGGGATGATGTTGAACATGGGGTGGCCTGCATCATATGTAGTGTCCCCTTTATAAGGATCTAGTAGAAAAACTTTCCTTTCATACCAGGGATAGGTAAAACGTTGTCACTCTTGAAAAACAGGTGTACTATTAAAAAACGGTTTATTTATTTATTTTGAGAGAGACAGAGAGTGCACAAGCAGGAGAGAGAGAGAGAGAGAGAGGGAGAGAGAGAGAGAGAGAGAGAGAGAGAGAGAGACTCCCAAGGAGGCTCCACATTCTTAGCCCAGAGCCTGATGTGGGGCTCGAACTCATAAACCATGAGATAATGACCTGAGCTAGAATCAAGAGTCAGACGCTTAACCGACTGAGCCACCCACCCAGGTGTATGTACTTTCTTTAGTGGAAACCATGACAGCTATAATATTGGTTCACGTGTCCATTTTTGCTTTAGTCACTAGATTGCTTAGTGCTCATGGTTCTAACTTTGGAAAGTGTTTAAAGTTTTCAAAAACATGAACTCAGTCTCTAGTTTTATTTTATTTTGTTTTCCCTTCACCATGACTTATTTATATTTGAAATAATCATATGGTATCATGATAGGACCATTTTTGACATGTTGAGTAGAGAGTTTTCTTCTCTTCCCTTTTCTGTGAAAGTAGCTTGCAGGTTCTGTGTCATCTGGCTTCCTGGGGGGTAAACTAATGGTTTACTTCCCTTTCTGCATTGGCTTAGCAAAGTCTAAAGTCTTCAAGGAGGACGCTCCAAGTGTCCTGCACTGAGAAAAAGGGCCTTTGAGGGAAATATGGAAAGAGGAGGATTTCCCCCAAGAGTGATGAAGAGATTCCCAGAGTGTATTTGGATCTGGTTTAGAGAGAGCAGAGGGAAGCAGAGCCCACAAAAGTGGCAAGAACTCAAGTGTGAGGGGTGGTAGCCCATCTGCCCAGTAGAAGGGACATTGAATTAGAAATTGAGTTTGATATCTAGAAAACAAGGAAATACAGTATTTCTTGTATACCTAGACCTGCAGACTAGGATTCATATTCATGGCACTACTTAATGAATTTGTGAGTCATCCCAAATCTCTCTTGGAACAAGACAGTGTACAAACCAACAAGCAAACAGAAGAAAACCACCATTTTCAGGGAAAGAATGTGAGCTCTGGAGGCAGAACTATCATTATTCTACTTCAGGCCCTTAATTTTTTCTCTTGGATCTATCCAACTAATTCCCAACTGTTCCAGCAGCACCCAGTCTTGCCCACATCAATGCACCCTCCCCCCAGCTGTCAGACTTGTCTTCTGCAAAGGCAGATTGGTTTGGGTCACTTCCCTGCTTTAAGTTCTCCATGAAATCCCATTGCCTGAGAGGATGAAGTCCAAGTCTACAAGGGTATTCATTATTTGCTTCCTGTCTGCCTCTGTAAGCCCCATATTCTAAAAACATCTTCCATTTCAATGGAAACTTGACTGGCAAGCAGCACTGTGCTACTCGCTGTTCTGCAAAAGCACAGCTTCTCGTCTGGTTCCTGCACATGCTCATCTTGTTGCTCACAGTGCCGTTCCACTGCCTGGCTCCTACTCGCACAGAACCCTTCCCAGGCATTTCTATCATCCAGGCAAACTTCTCCAGCTCTTTCCTTGCCATGGTGGTTATGTGTGGTATCTCCTCTGTGTTCTTCTGTGGTTACTCCTATGGGAGTCACAGTAAGAAAGAACATGGAAACTTGTTTATAAATGGCATTCTAGTATCTACAGATATGTCTGATGCAGGGGAAAATGGGAGCAGGGAGACAATGCAGGGAGGGTCACTGGGAGTCTAAAGGAAATCAGGAAGAAGTGGTACTGTGGCCCAGACTCAACAACAGGGCATGAAGGCAAAGTGGTTTGGAGTACAATGTGAGGACGTACCCCAAAATGCCTGAGCAGGGATTGCTGAACTCTGCCCCAAGTTGTCTGTTTATCTTTTAGTAATATCTACTGATTATCTTTTGAAAAAGTATTTCTTAACGTTTTTATTCATTTTTGAGACACAGAGAGAGCGCTAGTGGGGGAAGGGCAAAGACAGAGAGAGGGAGACACAGAATCGGAAGCAGGTTTCAGGCATAGGGCTTGAACCCACAAACCACAAGATCATGACCTGAGCCAAAGTCAGACACTTAACCAACTGAGCCACCCAGGTGCCCCTTCATTGTCTGTTTATCTTTTTGTAATAAAAACTCCTTCAGGCTTTCAGGTGGTCACGTGGCCATCCAGCCAAAAATTATATCTTCCCAGCCTCGTTTGCTACTAGGTATGGTCATGTGAATAACTTCAGGCCAATAGGATGGAAGTGGAATGCCATCTGGAAACTTCCAAGTTATCATTTTATTTATTTTTTGTTTTTTTATATTTTTTATGTCTTTATTTTTTATTTTGAGAGAGAGAGAGAGAGAGAGAGAGAGAGGCAGAGAGCGAGTGGGGGAGGAGCAGAGAGAGAGGGAGAGAGAGAATCTGAAGCAGGTTCCAGAGTCTGAGCAGTCAGCACAGAACCCGATGCGGGGCTTGAACCCACAGACTGTGAGATCATGACCTGAGCCAAAGTTGGACTCTTAACTGACTGAGCCACCCAGGCACCTCCAAGTTATCATTTTAAAGAAAAAGCTGCTTATGCTGACTTTCTCTTGCCCCTTCTGCACGGGGCTAAAATGCAGAAATAGATAAGGAAAAGTAGATTCCTAAATGACCCTATGGGGTGGAGCTGCCCATCCAGGTTGGAGAACTCACCTAGCTCAATTCTGTTCGTCAGGATGAAACAAACTTCTGCTATATTTAGTCAAGGTGACATATAAGGCTGCAGCTATTTTCCATGTATTCCAGCCAGAAAAATGTCGTGGGGTTTACCGAGGGGAATGGGACTTCAGGGAGGGGTGGGGGCATATGAGGAACCATGCCAAGCACACCTCCCACAGCAGGCACTGGGCGGTGTGAGGATGTCAGATGGACTCACTGGGAGCTCAGGAGAGACCCAGCAGTCAGATTTCTGCTGTACACGGGCGTTGGCTGCCAAGGAAGGAGGGACCAGACAACACTTGAATCGAAGAGTTTTGCTTCCCCCTTCCCCACCCTTCCTTGAGATCCCAAAACACTGGAGAAGAAAGAGGAGGAAGGAAGGAAAGTGAAAGAGAAAAAGTACACTCCCTTCCTTCCACGGTAGACAACACCTCTCTTGAGTTAGGAGGGAGAGAATTAAGTTGGGCAGGACTTTGAGGCTTTGGGCTGGATCAATTGTATTACATTGCATTTTTTAATATCCAAAAAATGGTGAAAATTTTTACCTAAAATGTCATTTAGGGAAAGGAGAATGAGATTCAACAGAGATTTTTTTCTAGGAGCAGTCACTGGAATAACTACTATTTTTCATGTTTGATTCTACTGAATTTAGACCATTCAATAAACTGGTTAAAAACTGAAAACAAAACAAAACAAAATACTAGAATAGCTCTAACCCTCCCTCTGCCCAAATGCAAAGAACCTAATGCAAAGAGGCCCTCTTCCTTATGCAGAGAACAGGGGAAGGAGAGAGAGGTGAATGCCAGAGACCTAGACCTAGACACTCAGTGGCCCGAGGGGCCAAGGCCACTCCCAGCGTCCCCCGTTGCCAGCAGGGGCTCTCAGCCAACACCACAGGGCATTTGATGGCAAATGCTCCTCCTCTGCCACTTCTGGTGTTTTCTTTGTTGTGGAAGGAGCCCAATGAGAGTAACTCTCCTGGCTCTTTTCTACTCCTTTATGCCTCCCTCCTTTAGGACAGTTGGAAAATGTAATTGATTGGTGACATGGGCAGAATAAATGGCACAGGCAGCTGGACTCCCTTATTCTCTGAGAGTAAACTGCCCCAAGGGCCAGGCATCCTATTCTGCTTCTCTAGGCCGTAAGTGACACAGGAAACCAGCCCCACACAGGGGAACCTCAGTGGTTCAGTGCTCCTTAGGAATGGGTAGCCAAAGAAGGGATTAGCATAACGGGGCCCTTCCAATCCAACCCATAGGACAACAGTGTGGTTGGGGAGAAAAACAGCACAGGAGACCAGAGAAACAACAGCCAGAGGACTGGGAAGGGAGGGATGACTACAGAGTGGCTCCAACTATAGGTGTGACAGTCCAACCTCACCTTGGAACTCCCAGAGAGATAAAAAAGGAAAAAAAGGAAGTCTGAAGAAGCCATGTGGCAGGTGAGGACTGGTAATAGAGCAGATTTAGGGGCAAATTCTTCAAGTGACCTAACCCTGGTCCTATCAGTCTGCAATAATCAACAGATACTTGATAGGTAAATAATATTGTTAGGTAAAAAAATACTATTCCAGGTGTTTTGTGGGACTTAGGGGAGAAGCAATCTAACATCTAATAAGTTTATAGTCTAATACAATTTATTGAAATGTCAATGTTTCTTTCTGTCATGGAAAAAAAGAAAACCACATTTTCCTCAGAGGTTTCCACTCAAATTCTTTCCAGTTCTGCCCCTCCTTGTTTTATTGATTCTGCAGCTTGGTGGAGAGGTACAAGATTAGATTAGTTTAAAGAAAGTAGCCAGTGAGATCCACCTGAACCACTCAAATCCCATTGAAGGCCTGAAGAGTTTCAGGATGGATGGGTTTGAAGATATTCACTTCTAATCAACTGTTTTTAAATGTTTATTTGTTTTCACGAGTGAAGGAGGGGCAGAGAGAGAAGGAGACAGAGGATCTGAAGCAGGCTCTGCGCTGACAGTAGTGGGGCTCGAACTCATGAAATGTGAGATCATGACCTGAGCTGAAGTCGGATGCTTAACCGACTGAGCTGCCCAGGTGCCTCTCAGATCAATTTGTAGAAAGTAGAGGGATAGTAGGGACACCTGGGTGGCTCAGTTGGTTAAGTGTCTGACTTCAGCTCAGGTCATGATCTCGCTGTTTGTGAATTCAAGCCCCACATCAGGCTCTGTGCTGACAGGTCAGAGACTGGAGCCTGCTTCAGATCCTGTGTCTCCTCTCTCTGCCCCTCCCCTACTATTTCTCTCATTTTTCTCTCTCTCTCAAAAATAAATAAACATTAAAAAAATTTTTTTAAAAAGCAGAGGGTAGCTATGCTTCTCTATTCTGGATTGCTTCCCTAGGTGAATAATCTGAATTCAGCATAATTCTTGTCCTAGGTATTTCATAATGATATTCATACAAGTTCTTGTTACAACACAGCTAACAAGGGCCAGATTGGTTGTGGTTGAGTTATATTTGTCATTTTGTGGGTTACATCTTAGTAAATCAGCCAAATCATTGCCTTAATGAGGGTCATTTGGGGGTTTAGAGGGCCGTGCAACAAGGTCATTCCCTTTTCCACGGTCCTTCATTACTCATTGTGTGTGCCAACGCACCACACACATGACAGAGGCCAGATCTCACATTTGCTTTGGGAAAAGCAGCAGACTTTCAAAGCAGGCAATGCTCTAGATGTCTCAAGGTGTTGAAAATGATGTTCATTAAACTCACTGTGGTTCTCTCTCAGAAGTAGAGTACTCACCTCAGGATAGGTTAGTCTGGAGGACAGATAACCAGGCTTGGAGTCAGGCAGCTCTATGCTTAGAGTGCAACTCAGCCACTTTACTTGCTCTACTGTTAGATAAATTCATTCACCTTTCTGAGCCTCAGATTTCTCATCTGCAAAATGGGATTAGAATAATTCAGCCATGGGGTTAATGCTAGCATTGATGAGACTGCATCTATAAGGGCCTAATGGATATTAGGTGTTCAAAAATCGCTTTGATATCAGAGACGAATAAAAGAAAATCCAGAGAGATTTGGTAAATAAAGACATGAGGAAATGAGCACTTCAGAAAAATACCTAGCTTTGAAAATGTGATGTTAGTCAAGTAGGGACAATATTAGGAAGGAAGGAATCGAGCAAAATCATTAAGTATACATCCCACTTTGCACCAAGTGATTAACAAACACCAAGTAGACGTGGCTTGTTCCAGTGAGTGCCCCTTGATCCTGGTGGAAGTGTGAGTGGTCGATAAACGTAACCCTGAAACAGTAGGTTAACAACAGAGGTCAACCACCAGCAAAATCATTGTCTGCTATATAATTAATCCTCTACAAATATTTGTCAGGTGAGTGAATAGAGCTTATTTTTAACCAAGTGGTAGTGTGGATCTGAAACTTTCAGAATGGAGGAATAAGAAGTTGGATAGGCCCTCTCCCCAGAAAAAGAAGTTCACTGGTAAAAATTAAAAGCAACCATCATCTAAAGTCTGTGAAGATTGTCCTAAGGGGAGAAAGGAAGTGGAGAAAGATTCTAAATCTTGGTAAGAACAGAGAGAGTCAGTGGCATTTGAGCCAGAACTTTCTCCTTTACCCCTCCCTACAGCTTCCTGTTACGGAAGCCATCCTCCAGACATATGCAGTCAAGCAGACACCGGCTCCCTCTGCCCCCAGTCCCTGATTTGAGGTGAGTTTTGCCTGAGAAGAGGCAGGCACTCCTATTTATCTTCCCTAGTCCCATGTTGAGAAGCTCTATTCTAGGCAGGCATGGCCAAAGGGATTGAGTTTCCCTTCCTCACCCAGCTCTGAAACTCAGGCTGTCAGCTCTACTCCAGGTGCAGAGGCCGAGAGCACTGGAACTCCATTGCCCCTCCTCCCAACCTGCTTGTAAGATGGAAGTTTCATAGTAGGAGAGGCAAGCTAAGATCAGAGGCTGCCATCTCCTGCTCCCCGCACAGTGCTGACTCATCCAGTGGGGGTGGCCCCCTCATAAGAGCAGGTGTCTGCCCAAGCTCTGGTGCAGTGGTACAGGGGTTCTGCCCAGGCCAAAGGCTGGCCCTAAGGACCAAAGGGCTCCGCAGCTCTGCCCAAGGGGCTCACTTCACTTGGAACAGTGTGGAGAACTCCAGACATGAAGTCACCATTGACAAAAATGGAGATCTTGGTGGAGGGCAGTTAAGAGGAGGCTTGCAGCCCTGTTACACAAGAAAAAAGGGAGAGCAGAAGTTTTGTAGGGAGCAAGCAGAGAAAGATAGCTAAGAGGGGTCCTCCAGGGGTTACAGTGCATTCTGACTTAGGAAGAATACATGCGTGTACCAATTGCACCTACTCGGGAAAAATCAAGGTGTGATGTGGGGCTGACTTGAAAGTGTCACTCCTGCCGCACACAGAGCTATTAACATAAGGCAGAGACAGCACTAGCACAAGGCACTTGAACACGACCTCTGACCAATCACTGACTGAGCAGTAAGTGCCTCCGAGTTAGGAGTGACTCCTAAGAAGCCAGGTCTGAAAATAAAATCACACTAGCCCTGGCCATCTGGAAGGCTGTGTGAATGCCCAAGGCTTCACTTTCTCAAGAATGACCAGAGAGGGAACCTCCACACTATAGTGTCTCACAGGCCGTGTGACCAAAAAACATGTGCATTCTCTGAATTGTGATAGAAATCTCCAAGGCACATACATGTCTGTTGTGAGAGGGCCAACATCTAACTAGTATCTTGGTTTTCTATTCCAGTGCTTTGTACCCCATTTTCACCTTTCTGGCAATGTTTTGGGATTGAGGTTTTATTGAGGGATTTTTATCCTTGGACTCTGTCCTTGGGATCTTGCTGGGCTTTACACTCTGTAAGTGTGGGCCAGTTCCATTCTGCCTGTGGTGTCAGACAGTGAGGGTAAGCCCAGATGGGACCTGCATGAGAGGAATGCCTTCTCTCCTCCAAGTAGTGTGCTTCCTTGTGACAAAGGAGAGAGGGCTTGTCTTTGACGTCACTTGGGATGCGATGGCATCAACCATCTCAGTATGAAGTTTGAAATCAACCAGGAATGGGTGGTGGGAATAGGAACAAGTTAGGGGAGAGGCCAAAGCAAGACAGGAACACTGAAATACCCAAACCTTATTCAGAATGTCTCTAAGGGTGGCGAGCTATCAGTGCCAAGCCACCAGGAGCAAAGCTTAGAGGAAGCTAGTATAACAGTGGTCTCTGAAGTTGCAAGATTCTGCCAATACAAACATGGTGGGCAGCTCAGAAATAAACCCTTGGGTTTCCTCTGAGACTAGATGGTGCCCCTGGGGAGGACGAACACAGATGAGAATTGACAGGTGGACAGAAATGGAGATGGGGGTGCATTACTTAGGCTAAAGAACAATCCCAATATGTATGGCTGTTTTTATCTTTTCAGTGAACAGTAGATTAGAAGTAAAAGAAGTAAGCAAGCAGGAAAGAAAGAAAGGAAGGGAAAAGAAGGAAAGGGAAGGGAGGAAGGAAGGAAGAAGGGAAGTTAGTTGAGGGTAGAGGGCTGTTAGAGGTAGACACACTGAAATCAGCACAAATGACATCTTACATTTAGACAGCCAGGAAGTTAAGAAAAACAAGAGTTTATTTATTCAACAAATATTTTGTCAGCCCCTGTTGTATGCCAAGCTCTATTCTAGGTAC
Organism: Suricata suricatta; assembly: GCF_006229205.1. Lineage (NCBI taxonomy): Eukaryota > Metazoa > Chordata > Mammalia > Carnivora > Herpestidae > Suricata > Suricata suricatta. The sequence continues at coordinate 92,992,311 of NC_043707.1, forward strand.
CTAAGATATATCCATGAACAAATCAGATAGTTGTCCACATAAAGTTTACATTCTGGCCAGCTCCTAGTTGTTATGGGAAATCTATGGGTACATTTAGAATATTGGCATATCCCTGACTGACTTGGGTAGTTGTTTCGGGCTTCATAACCTTGAAGCTCATCCAGAATAGTAATAGTGATAATAATAATGAATGGCTAGTCTATGCATACTGTGTGCCAGGCACTGTTCATCTGCTTTCTGTACATTATCTTTGTTATCCCTCATTGAAATCCTAGCGTTAATTTTTGGTTTGAACCAGTCAGTCACTGGGCAAGTTGCATGGTGTGCTCTGATTGGTCAGGCCTGCTCTGGACTCTCTGCCCTCCCCCTCCCTCTCCCTCAGCCTCCTCACCTCCTTTGGACTGAGACAAACATCATCGATCCCATCAGAATCACATAGATTGAGCAGGATAACTGGAATGGGGTGAAGGCTGGCTTACCAAAGGAGTGACACTTGACAGACAAGGATATATTTATCAAATCACATATTAGGCCATTCTAGAAAGGCAATGGCTTCAGCATTCAAGGTCCAAAATGTAGGGATGATGCAGGGCAAAGCAGACTAAAAGTCCCATTTTATAAATGAGAAAGCCAAGGCACAGAGAAGGGAGGTAACTTGCTCTGGGTTCACAAACCTAGAAAACACTGGAGATGGGATTTTGGTCTGACTCCAGAACCCATGTTTTATTACTGAATTATTTTGATAAAATCATAAAGACAAATTTAGTTATCACAGTTCCTGGATTCTAAGCCTATATTTCCCATTTTAATATCTCTGTAGTTGAGATGTGTCATGTAATAGATATGAATGTAGAATTTAAGAAACAAAACAAAGGAATAATGAGAGAGAGAGAGAGAGAGAGAGAAGAGAGAGCAAGCAAAAATCAAACCCTGGCTCTTAAATACAGAGAACAAACTGGTGGTTGTTAATGGGGAGGTGGTGATGGAAATGGGCAAAATAGGTGAAGGGGATCAAAAGCACATTTATTTTGATGTTCATTTATTCTTGAGAGAGTGATAGACAGAGACAGTGTGAGTGGGGGAAGGGCAGAGAGGAAGACACGGATCTTTAAAAAATTTTTTTAATGTTTTTATTTGGTTTTGAGAGAGAGAGAGAAAGAGAGAGAGAGAGAGAGAGAGAGAGAGAGAGAGAGAGAGAGAGAGAGAGAGAGAGAGAGAGAAGCATCAGCAAGGGAAGGGCAGAGAGAGAGAGAGACACACAAAATCCAAAGCAGGCTCCAGGCTCTGAGCTGTCAGTACAAAGCCCAACGTGGGGCTCAAATCCATGAACTGTGAGATCACAACCTGAGCTGAAGTCAGATGCTTAACCGACTGAGACACCCAGGTGCTCCAAGAGTACACTTATTTTGATGAGCACTGAGTAATGCATAGAATTGTTGAATCACCATATTGTACACTTAAAACTAATGCAACACTGTTTGCTAATTGTACTTCAATAAAAATATAAATAAAGGAAAAAACATAAATATGTTAAGAATAGGTAGGATCAGTTTCATTGGCAGCATTTTGTTTTCCTTAGCAGTATATAAAATAATAGTGCACCTTGTTTGGAAACCAATTTGACAATAAATTATATTAAGAAAATAATAGTGCATCTTGCATAAAAAGTAATGTTATGGTTAATGAAGCACTATATTCTTTTTCAAAAAAATTTATTTATTGTTGAGAGAGAGAGAGAGAGAGAGAGAGAGAATGTGCATGGCAAAAATCAAAATTTCAGCACACCAAAAGTTAAAGTTCCAGTTGTTTAGATATTTTATGTTTTTACTTGGCAAAACACATTCATATGGCAAGACTAAACATCAGCCTAAGATTACCATCTTTTTAAAACTTTCTTTGCCCGGTGGCTTTTCTTCTAAAGTTAAGCTTACCTCCCTTAGGATCCTTAGAATGCTGTTATTAAAATATTTACCTCCTTGTGTTGAATCTTCTCTTTTTATTCAATTTGAACTGTTCCTGAGGACAGAGATTTTGTATTATACTTTTCCATATCCTCAGATAGCTAACATCATGCCTGGCATAGGGTTAGGTTTGCAAGGAATGTTTGCTAATTGAAGGAGGGAAAGATGGAAGGAAGAAAGGAAGGAAGGAGGAAAGGAAGGGAGGGAGGGAAGAAGGAAGAAAGAAAGGAGGGAGAGAGCAGGAAGAGAGGGAGAAAGGAAGGATGAAATTATTCCTTATTTTATTAACATTTGACAGGTAAGGTGTTATTGTAGACAACGTACTTCCCGCTCTCACTGAACTTCCAGTTCCGGCTGCAAGGACAATCACACAAGGTCCATCTTCCCACTGTGTGCTGACAGCTCAGAGCCTGGAGCCTGCTTTGGATTTTGTGTGTCTCTCTCTCTCTGCCCTTCCCTTGCTGGTGCTTTTCTCTCTCTCTCTCTCTCTCTCTCTTTCTCTCTCTCTCTCAAAACCTTCTATTAAGATGTGTTGGCCACAGGTGACAGTCTTAACACCCTCCTATAGCGACAGTGGGGCCTGGTGTCCCAATGCTTCCCAATCACACTAGTTCCTGGGGAGACATGTAGGGAGGCACTCTCGGACGATGCAGGCTCAGCACAACATGAACGCCAGGTTCGGGCTTCCTGTGCCCATACCAATACTGGAAATCCCCTTGGAATTCCTTTAATATTCAAGGTCTTAATTTCTTCTTTTCATGTAATGAGATCTAAGAACGCTCAGAACATCCCCTTCAATCCCTGTTTTCTAAAGACCTTTTTATATTAGTTCTTCCTATGTATTTATTTAGGAACAAAATCAACATTTGGAACCATGGCAGCATATGGTTGGTGTTTTGTGTGAGGGGTGGGGTGTCCATTTCTCCATCACGTGGCGGAAGTGTAGCAGCTGTGATATCTCATTACAGGGCTTCACTTTATTTAATAAAAAAAATAGTATTGCTCTACTTAACAAAACTATCCTCATCCCTCCACCCATCCCCAAAAACCTGATCTGTGGTTTCAATGCCTCTTGCCATAATAGCTTTAGAGGGTTTGCATGTGATATGAGTTAGCTCCAGAATCTGCTTTCAATTCAGTTGTTTCAGATTGTATTTTCACTGTGAGCCATTAGTCACCAAATGTTGACAAGCATTTGTAAGGATGCCGTCTCCCCCTTTGTTTATATGCAAGTGCAGCAACCAAAATGATTTATTTATGCCTTAATTAAAATTTGTGGATAGACCAGTGATTTTTAGCAGTGGCTTTTCTAATTTGTGGGCTCCAGGAAGGAAAAAAAATCAATAACCTGATACCATTTATGTTTTTATAGTTACCCCAGGCATTTATAATGCAGACCTGCCACTCACCTGCAGTCTTACTCTGAGCAGAGTGATCCTCGCCACATAAATCTTCCCCAGAGGCCAAGAGGGTCTATATTTCAGAGTCACTTCCATTCTGCGTCAGCTGTAAGTGAGATGTTACATGCTTTCCATTCTCATGATTTGCGTGGCAAGGCACAAGGCTAAAATTAATATTGAAAGTAAATTGATGGACTGTAAGTTTTATAATACCTGACCCAACCTGTAACAATGTCTTAGAATTTTAATAATTTAAGCCCATTGATTTGGGTCCCTGCATGTCCCTCAGCACATTGAAAATGTACCCCATAGGGTCTGTGAAAAGAGCAGACCCCAGATGCGGAGCTTTTAGGGGAACCTAATATATTCGGCATTGCGGATGCATAAATCTCCATGAAATTGCACTAAGTTAACATATTTACTGGTGCACACAATTTAGTAAGTACTTTGTAAAAGTCTAAATAAAGATAGATAAGACAGGTAGATATGGGGAAATAATGAGTAAATGTTCCCATGTATATTAAAGGGTGAGTTCATTGCCTTCGTAAGGCTAGCAGCCTAACTGGAAAAGAATTCATTAATTTTCAAGGCGTTTGGGATTGTTTTAATTGCTGTTTTTCAAACTCTGGGGGAAATGAACTGTTTTTGCATTTTCTGCCAAACTCAAATCATCTTCTCCCCAGTAGTCAGGGTTGGGGTGTGTGGAGAGAGTGATGATGGGGAGGATGGGAAGGGAAACCCTTGGTCTAAGGCACCATTTTGGCACCTGAGATAAGGCACGAGGAACAAGGAGAAGCTCGTTTACTCGTCCAGAAGGTCCTCTTAAGAAGGATCCCTTTTGAGTTTCCGCAGCTTCTATTCTTGCAGAATGCGGATTTTCCAAGTGCTCATACTCATGTGTTTGACTTCTCCTCATGCTCTCTTGCCTCCCCCTCTCCTAGTGTGTTTGCAATTCAGCTCCAGGAACACTCAAGTCAAGTCGTCACTGCAGCATGTTGGAAACATCTGGCCGTTCTTCCGAGAAGACCCCCACTCCTGCTCACCTTGGAGGACAGAGTGTGTGTCCTTTCCTCAGGTCAGATATTTTAGTTCATGGAGATAATAACTCGTTTTGGGGGGGCAGACTAGCTAACTCAAATATACCTCTTTATATAACTTGGTGAAACATTTTACAGAAGTTTATTTTATAAATCAAGTAAGTGTGGAACTGCTTCTCTGGTTAGAATGGTGGTTTTAAAATAGGGGTTGAAGGAACAGGGCTTGTTCAGCCTCCCTCTTTCCAATCTGGCAGGGTCCATGGGCATCTCTACCCAGCACTCTGGGCAACTTAGGGCAGAGGTGGAAAAATCACTGAATAAACAACTATTTCAGTATCAGTTATATGGTTGATGTAAGTGAGCAAGAAATGAAAGAGCCAATCAGACTGACCTCCATGGGGCTTCCCTCCTTCCTAAGCTGGTCTCCCCTCCTCCACTCTCAAGACCACTCTCCTGCCTTGCATTTTGGGCATACTGGATGTCTTTCCAACCCTGGAGTACAAATGGTTCTCTCCTACTTCCAGGCCTCTGAACATATTCTTTACTCTGCTTAGAAGACCCTATGTTCCCCTACCCATCTCATCATTCAACAGCTCACCCCACTAACTCTTTAACTTAGAGCTCTCGACCTGTGTGAAGCCTTCTCTGGCTTCAGAACCAGGCTGGGCACATTCTCCTCTAATACCGAGTTCTTTCACTGTCGGCCCATGACACTCTGGATTTATAATCTCATTTGGTTTCTCTCTTGCCTGTGAGCCTAAATGCAAAATTCCCAAATGAAAAATAAGCAAAACTGAAGTTGGATTTATTGCACTAAAAGTGTTGATAACATTTATGATAACAAACAACAAACAAAAACTCAGCAAGTTAGAAATAAGAACATCCTCATGCATATCAAGATTTTCTTTAAACAACCCAAACGTATTTATACAAAGGATACAAAAATGCTGATTCAAAGGGGCTCATGCACCCCAATGTTTATAGCAGCACTGTCAACAAGAGACAAATTCTGGAAAGAGCCCAAATGTCTATTGACCAATGAGTGGATAAAGAAGATGTGGTATATATACAGTGAAATATTACTCAGTGATTAAAAAGAATAAAATCTTGCCATTTGCAACTATGTAGATGGAATTGGAATGTATTATGCTAAGTGGAATAAGTCAGAGAAAGACAAATATATGATTTCACTCCTGTAGAATTTAAGAAACAAAACAAATGAACGTAGGGGAAGGGGAGGAAAAATTAGATAAAAACAGAGAGGGAGGCAAACCATAAGAGACTCTTAATACAGAGAACAAATTGAGGGTTGCTAGAGGGTAGGTGGGTGGGGGGAAGGGCTAAATGGGTGATGGGCATTAAGGAGGGCATTGTTGGGGTGAACACCTGGGTGTTAATATGTAAGTGATGAATCACTAAATTCTACTCCTGAAGCCATTATTACATGGTATGTTTACCAACTTGAATTTAGATAAAATTAAAATAAAATAAAAAGCCCCAAATGGCCTAAAGGAAGTATACTTACAACTGAATTAAAAGCTTCTTTCTGAAACTGGGGGGAAAAAGACCTGCTATCAACAGCTTTATTCAACATCACACTGGAAGTCCTAAGTCAGTACAATAAAACAAAAACAGAAGAGGGTAAAGACTGTAAAGGAAGAAAACTGTCATTATTCACAGACAGTCTGATTGTATCCATAGACAATATATCTTAGACTACAGCAAGTGTTGGCAAGAGTGTGGAGAAATTGGAAGTTTTATACACTGTTGGTGGGAATGCAAAATGAGCTAGCCCCTTCGGAAAATTGTTTAGCAATTCTTCAAGTTAAACAGTTACCATTGGGTCCAGCAATTCTACTCTTAGGTATATACCAAGGTATTAAAAAAATTTTTTTTAATGTTTATTTTTGAGAGAGAGAGAGAGATAGAGTGTGAGCAGGGGAGGGGCAGAGAGAGAGAGAGAGAGAGAGAGAGAGAGAGAGAGAGAGAGAGAGAGGGAGACACAGAATCCGAAGCAGGCTCCAGGCTCTGAGCTGTCAGCACAGAGCCCGATGTGGGGCTCAAACTCATGAACCGCGAGATCATAACCTGAGCTGAAGTTGGACACTTAACCGAATAAGCCACCCAGGTGCCCCTGTACCAAAGTAATTGAAGGCATATGTTCACACAGAAACTTGTATAGAAATAATCCTAGGACCATTATTCATAAAGCCCCACATTAGAAACAACCTAAATGCTCATCAAGTGATGAATGAAAAAAATAAATGTGATATATCCTTATAATGGAATATTATTTGACCATAAAAAAGGATGAAATAATTCATGCTACAGCATGAATGAACATTGAAAATATTATGCTAAGTAGAAACCAGACACAAAAGGTCACATTCTTTTTATATGAAGAAGTATCTAGGATTGACAAACCATAGAGATAGAAGGCAAATTAGTGGTTACCAGAAGTTGGGCAGAGAGGGAGGAGGAGAGTGAATGTGAATATGTATTTGTTTCTTTTTGAGGAGATAAAAATGTTCTAACTTGAAGTAAGGATGATGGCTGCTCAATTCTGTGAATGTACTAAAACCCACAGAACTGTATGCTTTAAAAGGGTGAGTTTCATACGTAAATTATATTTCATCAATCTTTTATTTTAAACATCTCCCACTATGGTTATGTGTTTGTCTATTTATCCTTTTTTTGGTCAAGTTTTAAATGCAAGTATGTTATTAGGAACAAAAGAATTGAATTTTTATGGTTTCTTGGCAGAATGACACCTTTATTATGAGACTCACTCTTCATCTCCAGCAATACTTCCTGCCTTAAAATCTATTTTGTCTGATGGCGGTATATCTACATCCTGTTTATTTTTGTTAGGTTTGCATTGCAATTTTTCTTCTATACTTTTATTTTCAACTCTCCTATATGCTTATATTTACATTATATCTCTTGTAAGTAGCATTTACTATTTTCTTTATTTTATCTAGTCTTTAATGTGAATTTAATTTGATTTATCCAGTCTTTATATTTTAATTAGAATATTTAGTCCCTTTAAATGTGATGGAATTACTAATTTATTTGGATTGAAATCTACTATTATGCCATTTGTTTTCAATTTGTTCTACCTCCCCCCCCCCCCCGTTTTTATTTTAGAGAGAGCGAGAGCGCATGAGAGAGAGTGCAAGCAGGAGAGAGGGACAGAAGAAGAGAGAGAGAATCTCAAGCAGGCTCCATGCTCAGTGCAGAGCTTGATATAAGGTTCGATCCCAGGATCATGACCTGAGCCAAAATTAAGAGTCAGACACTCACTCGACTGAGCCCCCTGGAACCCCTCTTCTGTGTTGCTTTTTCTCTCCTTTCTCTTCTTCTTTTGGGTTAAGATTTTTATTGCTTAATTTTACCCTCTATGATCTTATTTGTTATGCATTCTTTTATTATTACTTTAATGTTTATCTTAGAGATTACAATATGAATACTGTGTATTTGATATAATAAATATAAATCTATATTTTATACATAATATAAAATCTGACATAACTATAATTATATGATGTATCTTATCATTAGATATAAAAATATAATATAAATTAATATAATACAAAAATACAAGAACGTTAGAACATCTTTACACTCTATTTTTGTGCTTTGTTGTCATGTATTTAAATTCTCTATGTGTTTTATACCTCACAAGACTTTCATTAGGGGCGCCTGGTGGCTCAGTCAGTTAAGCCTCTGGCTTTGGCTCAGGTCAGATCTCATGTGCATGGGTTCGAGCCCCGCGTCAGGCTCTGTGCTGACAGCTAGCTCAGAGCCTGGAGCCTGCTTTCGGTTCTGTTTCTCCTTCTCTCTCTGCCCCTCCCCCTCTATGCTCTGTCTCTCTCTGTATTAAAAATAAATAAAACATAAAAAAAGACTGTATTATTTATATAGTCAACATTAATATAAGATTTTCTAGAATTTATCTTTTCTGTTGCTCTTCTTTCCTTTCTGTATCTCCACACTTCAGTGTGGGATTATTTTCCTTCTGCCTAAAGAACATCTTTAGCATTGTCTTTAGTGAGGCTCTCTTGTCTCAAAATGTCCTTATTGTGCCTTTGTTATTGAAATACATTTTGATTCTGAGTTGCCAGTTATAGTTTCTATTTTAATATATTTTATTTTAAAAAGCTGTATGTGACTCATGACATTGATTTCATAAACCATGACATTGAAGTCGCTTGAAGTCCACCGCAAACCATTGCAAATCCACAGATTGAAAAATGCTGCTGTAGAATGTTCCCTCTGGTCATCCAGCTTTTCCAAGCCACCATGAGAAGTACGTGGTTCCCACAGTGAAGAATCCCCAAAAAGCTTTCTTAAATACTAACCATTCATGCAGAAAAGGTCTTTGGAATAGTCATTCAGTCCTCAGCTTCCCAGACTCCTTAGCCTGAGCCGGGGTTGAAGAGTTACAGGACAGTTTCTATCCAATAAAGGGACCAGACGTCAGACTGCCAATGTTGCTGTTCCACGCCAGGACTGCAAGGATGCATACTCAATAAACAACTTGTAGAATCATTGGCCAACCTTAGCTCTCAGAACCTGAGTAGAGCCTTCTGCAGACAGGCTGAGGCAACTATAAAATTCTAGAATCCACTAATACTTTAGGTGTTTGTTGAGTGTCTTCTCTATGCCAGGCACTTGAGATAAAAAGATAAGGTATTTACTCCTTAATTCATAAAACTCCCATCAAAGATTTGACTCCAACAGACCTTGTTCTTTCCCAAGCACTGTTGGGTAAGCACCACCAACTTTGACCTCCATGCGTCTCCTGTTCTTCCATTGTCCACCAATACCCCAAGCCACTGTTTGCATGACCCCATATATTTTAGTTACTCTAATACTCTCAGTCAGGTTATAGTTAAGGTTTGGAGTATTGAAAGCCATCTTACATTCATTCCATATTCTTCCATTCCATATTAATTGTGTGTTGGGTACTGTTCTAGGTTCTGGAGATCCTACCATTGTAGAACACTATGGAGTAAGGACGACCAATAACAAATATATATATAAACAAATAGATCTCTAATTTTATGTCTTGTAGTGGTAGGGCTCTGAATAAAGGTATCAGGAAAGAGAAACTGAATAATGGGAATATCTAAGAGAGTGTGGTCAATGAAGTTCTCTCTTGGCAGGCAAGATCTGAGCAAAGGCTCAATAAAGCGGAAAAATGAGTCATGAAAAAACTTGATGGACAAGCACTTCCAGACAGAGGAACAGCTACTACAAAAATTCCACGAAGGGATTGGCCTAAGAGAATAACAAAGAGGCCAGTGTGGCTGAAGCAAAGTGAGCAGGAAGACTGCTAGGAAATTAGGTCAGACAGGTGGTCAGGAGTCTGAGCATAGTGCCAGGTGTCAATTCTATGTCTTTAAGGTGATTTGAATAAATGGATTATTCATTTAATGATTGTGAATAAATGTTTATCTTTCTTTTTAAGTAACCAACATAATTTCATTTCTGGGAGTTTCTTAAGAATCAGTTTACAAGTCTGAACATAAGCAAATGTAATTCAAACTGTAGCCCTGGGAGTAGCATGGGTGTGAAGGTCAAATTGGCTTAACTTTTTAGACCCATCTGTGAAATAAGGATATGAGGCTCTATCCCACCTGGTTGCTGTGAGGATTAAAGGGCATGATATATACAGCAAAAGCATTCAGCGCAGTGCCCAGATGGCTCCCCAAGGTTAGTTTTGTGTCATTAGAGCACCAGGTAGGGGAGAAGTGGGAGGTGAGGCCTCCAGGGATTAGCTCACGCAGGGCACCGGCTATCATGCTGAATAGGATAGAGTTTATCCTGATGAGGAGGCCTCTTTGAGGGAGAATGGGATTACTCAGGACAGGACAGACTTGGGAAGTGGCAGGGGTCACAGAGAAGGTTATGGGAGGGTCAGGAGACAGTGGTACCAACACGACCACTGCAGGATGCTAGGTGAGAAAGGGGGAGAAGCGAGGTGGAGTTGGGAGGGGAATGGATTCATGGATTGAAAAGATGCTTGAAGTTCCCAAAGTTGTTCATGCATTAGTACCACTGAGAGAGCTTCTTCCTCCATCTACATTGCTCTTCTCCTTCTGCCCTGCTCTCCCCTCCCCCACTTCCTCATCTTCAGACTCTTCTGCTCAGGGAAGCCCTTGCTTGCCCTCAAGCTGGCTTTAGATGCCCTTCCCTATGCTTCCTTCGTAGCTCCCTGACCCTCTGGAATGATGCTTTGCTGTGTCTCCCTCCATTTCCCTTCCTGGGAGGATGCCACAGATTCTGACCCTCTTCTCTTTACCCTTCACACCTTTAGGGATGCTCAGTCAATGTCTGTTGTTCCCTTTCACCCTGGTATTGTGACTTCAAAACAGAAGTTAGTTAAGCCCTGGGAATGCTTCTGTTTTCACTAAGAGCTATTCATTCCTTGTAATTACAAGGTCCCAGGTTTTAAGACCGACCTACATTCTTTTAATTTTAGAACATAACAAGAGTAATCTTACTGCCCAGTCTTCTTGTTCAAGGATTAAGGTTTCTAAGGAGAAGCTGGCGTTGGTGCCCAGTAACCAGGTTACTGTTGTTTGGTCTTCATCCTTGAAAACTTGTAATTTATTACTTCTGATATTTCCATTGTGTCCTATCATGAGATGCACAGATAACAGAGGCAGAACCTGAGATAAAGAATGGCCAGCAGAACCATGCTAATAATTAAACCAACTCCTGGGTAGCACAGTGGGCCCACTAACACTGGGAGTCTATCGTGTATAAATATACTTTAACAAATCACCAAACCAGAGCACCTTTGAGGTTGCTCCAAGAAGACACTTACAGCAAAGCCACTGAGTGGGGAAAGAGACAGTATATCAAACCTACAACAAAGAAAAATGTGAAGGCCAGCAAGGAGGAGCCCTGTCAACAGAGCTGGTAAGGCTGTTCCCTTTCAGTGGAGATACGTGGCTCTCTGCTCGAGTTCTGGCTTTCTGAGAGCAAGACAGGCTGGAGAAATTTCAGAACAAGGGTTCTTGCACGGGGAAGTTAGTAGACACTGAGCATGCTCAGGCTTTGGAATCAAAAATACCAATATTCATACCATTACTACTCATATACTGACATCAACTAGCAAACATTTCTGAAGGGCTTACTGTTTGTCAGTCACTGTTCTAAACATTTTATGTATAGTACTTCATTTAATTCTCACAGAAACTCTGTGAGAGGGGCATGATGGTCGTCCTCATTTTACCGAGGAAGAAACTGAAGCTTTGACAGATTTAGTAACATGCCCAAGGTAACCTAGGTAGTAATGATGAAGGCAGAACTCGTATCCAGACGGTCTGGCTCCAAAGTCAATTTTCTTAACTACTCTGCTTATCAGCTATTCATCTTGGACAATTCATTTAAGATTATTGAGTTCAAGTTTCCTCCATTGTAAAATGGGGATATGAGATAGTTATTCTGAGGAATCAAATAACAGTTATGCAAGAAAATAATTAGAAAACTGTAGTGAAAAAAATCCTGAACTAAAATATATCATAACTGTTTTTAAAATTGAAATAGGGTTGGCATATGATGTTATACTAGTTTCAAGTGTACAACGTGGGATTTGGCAAGTCTATACATTACGTAATGCTTACAATAATAAGTGTTGCCATCTGTCACCATACAAAATTATTACAATGTTATCGACTATGTTTCCTATGCCATACCTTTCATCTCTATGACTATTAATTTTATCATAAGAAGTTTGTACTTCTTGATCTCCCTCACCTATTTCGTCCATCCCCCTAACTCCCCTCTCTCTGGTAACCACTAGTTTGTTCTTTATATTTATGAGTCTGTTTGTTGTTTATTTTTGTTCATTTGTCTCATAACGGTATTTTTAAAAGTTTATTTATCTTTAGAGAGAGAAAGGGATAGAGAGAGCATGAGCAAAGAAGGGGAAGAGAGAAAAGGAGAGAGAGAATCCCAAGCAGACTCCGTGCTGTCAGTGCAGAGCTTGATCCGTGAGATCATGACCTGAGCCAAAACCAAGAGTCGGATGTTTAACTGATTGAACCACTCAGATGACCCCAATAGGTTTTGATTGTAAGCAACAGAAACTTATGGACTCACCAAGGCAAAAATGGAATTTATTGGAGGGATTTAAGACATTTTGTTCATCAGATGGAGATGTTTCTGCACGACATTCACTGGAGAGTGCTCTTGGCAATAAAACCCACCAGGGAGTGAGCAAAGCAGGATTTGGCAGAGGGAAAAGTTGAACTTGCTCCAGGAAGGATGACCAAGGTGCATAACCTTGGGTGAGAGCACCCATGGGCAGTGGGCAATTCTTGGATGAGACTTACCTGTGGCCATCAGTAAGCAACACTTCCAGGAGCGGAGGGACTGTGTTTCAGTCCTGAGGGGGTAGCTGGACAGTGCACTGAAGTATCCACTGCAGGAGGTAATGCACAGAATTGAAATAAAGCTAAATGCTCAGGCTCAAGGAGGGAAGTAGCTTGGTTGCCCTGGGGAAGGAAGGTAACAGGAATACATGGACAGTCTTTCTGGAGTCATAATGCCACTCTGCTGGGTTCTTTCATGCTCAAACTCCAGGCACAGAGCATCTGGATAGGTCTACTGCCTTGAGAACTTACCTGCTGACCAGGATGGGTGGAGTCTATGATGAAAAGTTCTACCAAGACTGGATTCAGAGTAAATTGCAGTGCAATTAAAAAAAGAGGAAATTGATGTTAGGGGGACAAACAACAGGTATCTATTATACTTAAAATCGGGAGACTTGGGAAGAATTCTTGATAGAGTTAGGGTTAGCTAGTTGGCAAAAACACTCCATTTTTTCCCATCCTTGTATTCTGACCCCTAGAAGTGTGACTTTAAAGCTCTTCCCACTAGGAGATGCAGACATTCCCTGCTCCTTGAATACATGCTAGCTTTGTCACTTGCTATGACTAATAAATTGGATGTAGTGTCATAGTACCAATCCTGATACTAGACCTAAGAGGTACCTCTGTTCTTTCATGGCATCCTACTCAGCTGCCATGTAAATAAGCTCGGACTACTCTGTTGGAGGATGACAGACCATGTGGAGCATGAATAAACCATTTTAACTGAGACCATCATGGGCCACCCAACCCCTAGCTGACTGCATCTAACCACACATGCACGAATGAGCCCAGCCCTCAAATCCTGATCCACAGAACAATGAGGTAAATATGTGATCACTGACACTAAGTTTTGAGGTGGTTGTTACTTGGAAAATGCTCCCCGACACATGCAACCAATATATTGTGTGACATTAAGTTAGGAATATATCCTCTCTGGGGTTCCCTGGCTGAGGAATGAAGGGATTGTACACACGAGGATCCTCCCTGATCACCTAGTTCATGAATCTGAGAAGGGTCAGAAGTGGGGCCAGACTACCCAAATGCAGAGCATGAAGCTACCATATATCTTGAGTTGACACTTACCTAGTGTAGAGGGGCCCCTGAGCTGAGATCTCTTCAGGATCTCTGAGGGGTCATGAGATATCCCCAGGTGAGAATGAGAAAGTGGCAGTGTGCTGATGTTGGCTACTTTCGATGATCAGTGAAACAGGCTGAAGATCACACCACGGTCCACAGAAGGCAAGGACACACAACCATTCCCCTCTTCCTGTGGCCATGATAACCTTCTAACCACTCCATTGGCTGGGGTTGGGGATCATGAATGCTTTCTTCCAGCCCTGGTTTTGTCATTCAAACTGGTACCTCCTTTCCTGTACATCTGCTTTTCCTTAACTGAAGGCAAGGGTGCAGTTAATCTCAGATTCCTTGCCACATCCAAATCCAAACCAGCAGTTATTTTTCAAATGAGGGCTGTGGCCCAGCATGAGCTGGTATGTGTGCGTGCATGTGGTTTTTTAGTTAGTTAATTAGTTGACTTTTTCAGTTTTCCAAGTCTTAGTAATAACTTTTTAGTTCTTGCAACATTTATTGAAAGCATATTATGCACCATGCATTATTATCAGTTGTTTTCATGCATATTACCTTATGATTATCCCCATTTTCCAACTGAGGAGAAGGAGGCTCAGAGAAAATATATAACTTTTCCAAGGCCATAGAACTAGCAAGTGGCAGAGGCAGAACCAGCATGAAGGGTTTTGATGTCTAATTTAAGTATTTTTTGTCCTGTTATGGGCAACTGACCAAGCCAGGGACTTCTGCTTGGGTTGCGGGATGACTCCTATCAAAAGGTGTGGGTTTTGAGTCCACCAAGTAGAAGCAGGGATACCTAAAATGAGAGAGCTTATCTTTAAGCAAAATCTAAGAGAATGACATGGTTATAGAATGGAACCATAACTTGTGTTTCATAATATATGTAGTTGATTTCATGTGGAAAACAAAGCTTTGTATTTTATCAGGCCTCTCAAAGTTGCATATACTGTTTTTCTCATCTGATTCAACCTCATAGGGACACAGATTTCCTGAAGCCTGTTGCCTGTTCACTGTTTGAGTGAATTCAGGGTTAATGTTTAGCCAGTAGGTACCAGATTAAGTACATTGGTTGTCAAATGCAGCAATAATTCCATAACTGGCAGAACATTCCTGCTCTGAGCCTTCAGAGGACTCACACCCTTCCCTGACTCAGCAATCCTGCACCCTCACGTGGGTCCCTTCACCTCACCTCCTCATGATCCAGCAACTAAAGGGTTAACACCTCTAGTAGAAGGCTCTCCACGCTGTGGCCGCTCTCTGTTGGCCCTCAACTAAGGGCTGGTATTTCCCTCAGGTAACTCTTCTCTGCTTGGTAAACTTGGCACTTTAGAAAGACCTTGGTTGAGGCTAGGTTTGAGGATGGGCTCGGGTGGCAAAAATGGTGCAGCTGGAATTCTGCATTCTGGAACTTTCCCCATCCTTTACCAAGACCCTCAAAATCTACCTGTCTCATGTCTTATCCATTTAGGGCTCATGATCTTTTTTTCCATGGGGAAAGGACCCCACTGCCTGCAAAATTCTAGTCTTCTGAAATGTCCTCTGTATAAAAAGGTTCTGTGGTCTTGGGAGTTGGTGAATGTTTGTGCAATACCTTCATTTTAGAGCTTCACATATATACATAACACAAGCTCTGAAAATATCTTCATTAGAGAAATCTACCTTGTTTAATCCAGAATTTCCTAACCAGGGGCAGAGAAGCATCTGCCCCCCACCCCCATTATGCCCACTGAATTTCGACTTTCCCATATGAGAGACCAGGGATGTACCAAAGCCTGAATGACGGTGAATGAGGGGTGAGGGGAGGGAAGGGTACTTGGGAAATGCTGCTGACACTGTACTTGTTGAACCAGAAAGGGATAGGAGGGGAGGGAGGTGGAAGTGGGAGAGAAAAGTGTGCGGGGAGCAGGTCACTGGCTCTCCTGCACCGTAGCCATCACCCTGCTCTGAATCCTGGGCAAGCTCAGAGAAAGAAGAGGGCCAGCCAGCAGCTGGGACTCTCCCCAGCAAATCTGGAAGAGCTCCTGGCAGATTCCAGTCTGCTGGTTGAGAGCTGGGTTCTTGTTCCAGCTCGGTAATTTTCCAGCTGTGTAACTTTGAGCATGTTATTTAAATTCCCTGGACCTCTCTCTCTCCAGTTCTAAAGATTAAATTAGACAAATACATGTAAAGGATCTCAAACTTGGACATGCATGAGAGTCAACTGGAAGACTTGTTAAATGCTGCCCTCCCCCCTGCCCCACTGCAGGGTTTGATTAAATAGGTCTGGAGTGGGCTGGTGAATTCACTCTAGTTTCAGGTTCAGCTGCTGCTGGGGACCACACTTTAATAGAAATCATTAATTTAAATTAATTCATCTATTCTGTGTTAATATAATGATGTGTTCATGGGATAAGGCTTATCTCTTACTACCTCTGTGCTTTTGGGAGGAAATGCCAGAGGAGCAGTTCCCATAGCAGAAGTTTTAGGAAAGCATCTGAGCCCCCGCAGCCTCCATGACACTCATGGGCAGGCATCTGCTCTGGCTATGTCAGTGCCCCAGAAATTCCCCTGACAGGACAGAGGTCGTCTCCAGAAAGCAGATGCTGACACACCCCTTGATGACTGTATTCTGTGGAACTCTTGTCCCTTAGGATGTCCCATGAAAAAACTTTTCTATGATTATCCCCCCTTGGATACGTTCTATTTCCTTTTTGTGCTTCATAATACTTGTTAATGCATAAAGGTTCTGTGAAGTCCTACAGCAAAGAAACCCAGTTAACTTTCCTACGGCGGGATGGTGGTTAGAAACACAGAGTCTGGATCTGGGCAGTCCAAGACAGTTGCCACTGGCTACATGTGGATATTTCAACTTAAATAATTAAGTGTACATAAAAAAACATTCAGTTCCGGGGTGCCTGGGTGGCTCCGTTGGTTAAGAGTACGACTTAGGCTAAGGTGGTGATCTCGGGGTTCGTAAGTTCATCCCTGCATCACGCTCTCTGGTGTCAGCACGGAACCTGGAGCCTGCTGCAAATTCTGTGTCTCACTCTTTCTCTGCCCCACCCCCCATTTGTGCTCTGTCTCTTTCTCAAACTTAAACATTTAAAAAGTTTATTAAAAAAATTCAGTTCCACAGTCACGTTTCCACCTTTCAGGTATTTAATGGCCACATGTGGTGAATGTCTGCCATTGGACATCACAGGCCGTGATGGAGGAGTTCACTGCAGCAAGTTATATGGGGCCCAGATGCAAGACTTTAGAACCAAGCTCTTTTTACCAACTGCATGAACTTGGACAAGTCCCTTAAATTTTTGGCTCCTTAGTTTTCTCATCTCTAAAATGGGTCCAGTAAATGGTGCATACCTCAGAGTGTCATGGCAAGAATTAAACAACCTGAGGCACCTGGGTGGCTCAGTCAGTTAAATATCCCACTTCAGCTAATGTCATGATTTCACGGTTCATGGATTCAAGCTCCGCATCAGGCTCTTTGCTCTCAGCACGGAGCCAGCTTCAGATCCTCTGTCTCCCCTGCCCCACTAGTGTGCTCTCTCTGAAAAATAAAAAAAAAAAACCCAAACTTTTGCTTTATTTTATTTAATTTTTTTTAACATTTATTTATTTTTGAGAGAGAGAGACACAGAGTGTGAGCAAGGAAGAGACAGAGAGAGAGGTAGACGCAGAATCAGAAGCAGGCTGACAGCTCAGAGCCTGACATGGGGCTCAATCCCACGACCCATGAGATCATGACCTGAGCTGAAATTGATGGCTTAACCAATTGAACCACCCACAATAAACTTTCAAAAGAAAGAATTAAACGACTTATATATGTAAAGTACTTAGAATAGTATTTGGCACATAGAAAGCCATCCATAAATGGTGCCTATTATTATAATTTGTTTCACTTACTGTTCTTAAACCAATTTTGAAATCCTTTATCCATGTAATACTATTCATTTCATGGAACTAGTGTTCTATGGGAACACAATTTGGAAAACATTTTCCTAAATTTCAAAGCAGGTTTCAAGAAGATAGGGAGGTTCTAAACAGAGTCACAAAAAAGAAAATCCCAAGGAAGAAGAACAGGGCTCCCTAAGAGCTAGTTGAGACTCTTAAGATGGCAAGAAACAGAGCCTAAAAAACTGACTTCAAATAAATAAGGCATTTTTTGGAGGGACTCATTGGTATCTCATGGAGCCCAAGTAAAAGTTGAACACCTCCACCTCTGGCAGGGAAAGAACAGTGTTCTAGGATTATAACAGCAGGAGTTGGAGCCCTTTTGTTCTAGAGTTCTTCCAATGACAATTCTCAGCCCAACTCCAGGCTCTGTCTTTCAGGTTTGTTTTCCATAGAGAGAATATCACAGGCCTAGCTTAGCTCAGTCTCCAACTCTAGTCCAATCAATGATGGCTGAGGCTTAGTCTCATGACAGAAATAGGACTCCTTCCATGTTATGGGGAGCAGGGATGTTTCCAGAGAAAGGGTGTCATCAAGAAACTCAGGGAAGTGACTTGCTCAAGACTTCCCAGCTCTCTTTGACACTAAAAGCCCTCACTCTTAATTGCTGGGCAACACTCCCTGGACTCGAAGATTCACATCTGGGATTCATCTTGGCTTTCAAACAGCATAATCCACAAACAACGGGCCTCTTTTATTGCTTGACAAAGTGCTCATTCATCTTTGGTATATCAAACAAGGCCACAGAGATCAGAAGAAGTATAAGCAGATTGGAGGGATCATAATAACCCTGCACAATGTTCCATGATTTATAGGCCTATAAAGTAGGACATGTGCATTGCTTCATCAGAGCCTCACACCAACTCTGAAGGTAAGTAAGATGGTGGTTGTGACTCCCAGTCCACAGATTAACAAATTGAGGCACAAAAAAGATGAGTTCATTGGTAGAGAAACTCCACTTTTTAAAAATCTTCAGCTCTCACAGACCTTCACCTCTCAAGGAATGCTCACTGTTTGCTTTTTCCATGAACATCTCAATAATTCTGCATTGCAGGCATGATGGAGATTGTTATCTCACTTTTCCTGATGTGATGGCATTTTTGGAGCAGGAAGAGACCAAATGGCCCAACCTTTTTATTTCACAGATAAGAAAATCAAAGGTCATAAAGCAGGAGCTTGCTCAAAATCACAGTCACCGTACACCTGTTTATTCACTGGGAGAGACAGTTTGCTTGAAATGTATGTCTAAAGCTGTAGTGGTTAGGAGGGTAAGTTCACGTGACAAATATTTATTGAAGAATAGCTAAGTGCCAAGCACAGCGGACACAACACTCCCCTACCTCTCATATTCCACTAGTCCCTTCATACTGTTCATTAGCCTCTGCTATGCCTCAAATAGCTCAGTGGAGATCATACACTGGGGCCTTTGCTCAGGTCCTTCTTTCTGTCTGGAAGGCTTTTCCCAGATATTTGCTTGGTGCATTCTCTCACCTTCTACATCTCTGCTTAGACTGGACCTTTTCAGTGAGACCTACCTTGACTGCCTTATTTATTATTGAACCTGGACTGTCTTGCCTTCTTACTCCTGAGTCCCACATCCCAACTTACTGTCTAACTGAGTCCTTCCTAGGATATGTCCTGCCCTTTCTTAATATTTACTTGAATTTCTACCTCCTGTTATCCCACCATTGATAAGAGCCAAGCATGGAGAAAGGGGTGAGCATGTGCTAGGACCCAAGAACGGAGATAGGGATAGAAAAGAAAATAGCACATCCTGCTACATATGTTGCTCCTTTAGGCTGTTGTAAGCCTGCCATATTGGGAGAATTCTGTGTGGCCAGGGAATGGAATACAGAGGACAAAAGGGGAAAGGATGGACTTGGAGGAGAAGATCCTCAAAAGCCTAATAAACCATACCAGGAAACTCAGACTCACCTTGAGGAGACTGAGTGTCACTGGAGGGTGCTAACTGCACAAGGCCATGGTTAGATCTACATTTTAGAAGAACATTCTTTGGTTGTGCTATGGAGAATAGATTTGGAACTACAGGAAAATCTGCAAACTATGGATTCAGGGAGGCCCTTAGGAAGCTGGGTAAGAAATGATGGTGGGTGCCAATGGATTCGGAGAGAAATGCACACATTTAAGAGCTACAAAGGAGGTAAAACAGGCAGGACTTGGGGCTTATTGGATGTTGAGGGTGCAGGTGTGAAAGATTTTGGGAGAGGAGAGTATTGTTATTATTTTTTTTTAATAAATAGAAACCATATCACTTCATTTGTTATAGCAAATAATAAATGGAGGGAAGTAATTCAAGAAGACCCAGAAAACTTTTCCATCCACAGAAGAACAGAATGGATAAGCACCTTCACCATCCAAGTCTTTGGTTAATTGTTTTCTATTCTCTGCACCCGCATAGCAGCAGGCTGTTTCCAAAAGGGAACTCTGCCTTCAAATTTTATACTAGCTGGGAGGCTTGTCGTCAATTGAATCAAAAGAGGATGATGAGCTCAGTTTTAGAACTGAGGGTTAGTGGGACATTTAATGGAATAAACCAGGAAGCAATTGAATATACAGGGCTTGATGTCCCAACACACTGACTTCTCCATGCTCTGTCATGGACGGGGTGGGGAAGAGTCAGAGAGGTTACAGTGGTTCTCAGATGAGGAAATATTACCCCCCCACCCCCCAAGCAGGGGACACTTGATAGTGTCTGGAGACATTTTTGTTGTGGGGAAGGTCCAGTGGCTCTAGTGGTCAGGAGTGCTACTAAACAATTCTACAGTGCACAGAACAGGTTTGCACAATAGGGAATTATCTGGTCCAAAATGTCAGTGATGCTGAGGTTGAGAACCCCTGGATTAGAAGTAGCAGGAGCCCCAGGAGGTAGCTATGTAGTTGTTGCAAAGAGAACAAGCTGGCATCTGAGAGTCGAGGTTTGAACTCTGGCCCACATGACTCACTAGCCACATAACCATTGGAGTATTACTTACAGTTTGGAGTCTCAGTTTCATCAGTTATGTGATGCAGTGGTAATATCACAGGTAGAGTAACATAGTGCCTGGTTCATTGAGAGCCCTTAGCTCATAGTAACTATACTGCTTGGGGGCAGACCCAGAGTCCATTTATCCAATAAAGAATTGTTGAGAGTGTGCTATGTGCTGGACATTGTGCCAAGCCCAGGAACACAATGGTGAATAAAGTGTAGTCCTGGTATTCATGGTTTCCACACTAAACATTACACACACACACACACAAACACACACACACACACACACACACACACCATCATCATCATCATCATCATCATCATCGTCATTGTCATTGTCATCCCAACCTCTATCAGAAAACACAATAGCCCCCTTGCTTGGCTCCTTCTCTTGGATCCAGTTGACAACATCATCTTCTCATCCCTCTCTGCAGCTGAGTGTTTGTCTTCAGGAAAGAGAGAATGATGTTGGTATTTTGGTGGCAAGCAGCCTATACTTCAAAGAATTTTTTTCCTGTGCCCCCACCTTTGTCCCATAACCAGAGTCCCCATGAGCATTACCAGCTGGCACCTATCTTCTCGCCCACAGCCTCTGCTGTAGGTTTCAGGGAGCTTGCTCAATTTTGAGCCTTTTGTTGTGAAGCTCTAAGGGGAAAGGAGCCTCAGACTTCTCCTCCTTCTGGGAATTACTGAGGGCTTTCTTGAGACAAGGCTTTCTACATGTGATCACTTAGCTATGGGGGCCCAGAAACCTTCAAAGAGATCAAAATATTCACTGTATCCCTTAGTGGGAGCATTGAGCAATTATACCTCAGTCTCCATGGCCTTATCTAAAAAAAAAAAAAAAAAAGATAACATCTACCTTACAGTGTTGTCATGAGATTAAAGGGCATAGGGCACTGTGTCTAGAACATGGAATGTGCTCATTTATTAATTCAAATATCTATTGTGTTTCTCCTCAGTACCATGCACTACTCTAGGAAATGGAGATCAACAGTGCATAAACTGGACTAAAATCTCTCCCCTGGTAGTGGGGTTTATGTTTTATTGCCTAAGATTTGTGGCACTTTGGTACTATTTAATAGGCATTAGACTACAATTTTATCTCTCTAACCATCTATCTACACACACACATTATGTATGTTGTATATGGATATAATTATACTTATATCCTGCTAATTGCTACTATCCCCTTTTATTTAGGTCAAGAAATTGAGATTCAGAGGAATGAAGTAAATTAGTCAGATGCACAGAATCAGAGAGTGAGGGAGCTAGAACTGAAATCCAAGTCTGTCTGCCTTTAAGAAGGCGCTCTTTCAGCTATACTAAGGTCAGATACAGTCAGACTCGCCAATACCTCAGACAGTGGCAGCAATGATCTGGAGATGAGTGTTCCTTTCCTTTTGCATTTCAGTGGCTCTTACTGCACAAACTTTCTTTAAAAGGAGTATTAGAGACACTGACTTGAATGCTGCAATGATCACTACAGAGCCCTACCGTGTGGGCCATAATTAATAGAGATGCCAACTGCCAACTAACCAGAAAAACTCCAGCATCATAAATCTGTCCCCTGGCTTCTCAAGAGAACTGATGGATGAGGAATTTAGCTTAAATATTTAACAATCAATAATTCAAATACCTACCCAACCATTTGCAAGTTGGCATGTTTATAAATATAAGGGCCATACTTTCTTGCATTTTATATGAAACTTACTTGGAGTTTATGGGGAAGAATCTAGGGGAGGAGATGGAAATACCCTCCAGACTTGGCTCCACTCAAATCTACAAAACATCCAGCTACAATCCTGCACCATTGTTCACGCCCTCATGTTGCTGGTGAGCAAATCAACCACAAATAATGGGTTGGAAGGCGTAGTTGTGCAGTTGGAGTAAGATGCCAGGGCCTGATTTCCTTTCCATCAGCAGCTCCTGGGATGAAACCTAACACATAGACGACAGGACAATGAATTATTCACTTTGAACTTCCATGATCTCTCTGTCACTAGAATGGATCATCTCTCAGGCTGTAATTCAACCTCCTTCCTCCTTCCCCACTTCCCAACAGACAGCCGGGAATGAAGCCTGACTCTGGGAAGACATTCTAGCCCGGTGGGTGGGGACTGTGAGCTGCGTGTGTCTGGATGTGGAGAGGAGGATTGCTGTTTGAATTAACTCTTTTGAATGAACAAAGTCTAAGTCAGCATTGACAGCTGTGATTTATCTGCACTTCACAATTATTGAATTTAGATGCTCCATCCACTTGCTGATTTATTAAACTGCTCTCCCCTTGGAGGGAGAATCAAAGCACCTCCTTTGGCCCTAATGGATAGACACTTGGGAGGCACTTAGGGACGCCATTGTTGATAAGACTTACTACCTCAAAGAGTACCCTGTCTCATGTTGTCTCTGCAGGGCAACAGCCTCCATTATTCCTACATTGTTTCTTCACAGGCAATAACTCACGCTTTTGAAAGAAAGGTGGGGTAATTGGCAAAGGCCTCTGATACTGGAGGGGTGGGAGAATCAGGCCTCAGCAATGAGCTGCCTGCCACATTTGCCTTTTCTTCTTCACCCACGCTTCCCAGTTATGTCTCCTCTGAGCTGTGTAGCCCGAGGTTCCCTGGGTTGAAGGAAGGTTTGCCTATATTCCATGTTCGCAGGTTCTACCTTCCCTTGGCTACTTCTAGAAATAATCCCAGCCAGTACCTGGGCCATCATGAGCCCCTTCTCATAACAGTGCAGATTCTAAAACCCAACAATGGGGATAGAGAGAAGAGAGGGGACATGAGATAAATTCAGGCCTGGTAGGCTCCCCACCTTCAGAACTGGGAAGGACTGTGGCTTCTCTGTGCCACCAGTAATTGGTGATTTCTAGTGGTGGATGGCCTGTTAATGATATGAATCCCAGGCAGCAGCATATCTGATGTGTAATTCTGGCTCTACCATGGGAAAGAAGAACTAGCAGGTAGGGGAAAAAAAGTACAGAGCAACAAAAGCCAAATTCTCCTTGCAGAGATACCAGTTATAGGCTGGTCTTGGATTTCGGTTTCAAGGGCCATAGAGGAATGGGTGAGGGGTGTAGGTCAGCTATGTTTGAAAGAAGGCAAAGGACAAACAGAGCTGGTCTAGACCAATGATGAATGCATGTTAGGAAGTACGATATGTAGAATTTCTGTATAAAAGACACAATAATAGAAACTAACTTGTGAACAGCATGTGATAGATTCAGAGCATATTCACAACTATTTTCATTGAGTGGGGGCAGGACTGATCAGAAGGAGAATCTGGAGGATTCTGTTATGGGAGGAGGGAAAGACAAAAAATTTACTTTTTAGAAGCAAAATACATTATTAATACATTTAGAAGAAGGTGGACTAGTCACTAAGCCCTTATGGAGAACATCTGAAGCACTGTGGACCTGTGGCTTCTCTCACTGACAGGAAGAAGTCATCAGGGATCATAAATATTATGGCTGCATATCCAAGTTTTTGGTCTGTTTTTTCGCCCACTGGTGTTGCTGCCTAGAAGAAGCCTCGGGCAGGAATTCTTTCTCACCTGTGTACCTTGGCTTGGCTTGAGAGCAACTGAAATGGCTGCCCTTTTATTCTTGCCCAGGAAACTGAACCTGCTTGGAGCAGAGTGGTTGAAATACAACAAGGAGCCAGGCTTTTCCTGTGAGGCTCATAATCATTCCAGGAGGTAAATATTATTGGTTCTATCTTTAAAACAAGCAAACAGAGGCAAAGAGGGGTTGAGTACCCTTCTCAAAGTCACACATTCATATCATTTCTTACAGAGCAGAGATTTTAGTCTATGTGTTTTGATCTCCCCCCACTCCTTCTCTCTTCTTGTCTTCTACAAAGAGGAGAATCAGGAGCTGGGGGGAGGGGAGGAAGGCCTGATAGGTGGGACCCAGGGCTCCTGCCTCTAAATTAACCAGAACGTTCTCTTCCCTTTCACACATGATGGTTCACATACAATCTTAGAGAAAACACCTTGTGCCACTAAAAGACGTTGATGACCGTAATAAAAGACAAGCTAATTTTCCTTTCATTGGCAACTGGATATGAAGATGACATGAAAAATCTGAATGCTCTCTGAAGACCTGGTTCTTTCATATTAGCCATTTTCCACATAAATAATGCTTTTCACTCACCCGTTACTACCATAAACTGGAAGAACTGGCTCAAACAGACTACTGAATTTTGTGCATGGTAAATTTTCAAAAATATTGAGTAAATTGAATTGAAAGTCTCAGATACATTGGCAAGTGTAGGTCACGAGTGAAGGCCTGCTTGCCTCTCTCAGGGTCAACAAGGGCAGGCACTTACCTGGGATTCATTATGAGACAGCAAAGGGTCAGGTGTAGATTGTTACTTCTCAAAGGACAAACACCTTTCAGCATTTTGGCAATTATTGAGAAACCATCCAGGGCGAAGGTAGTTTTAAACACAATTAGGATTCTATTTTAAGGAGAAATCAGAAACTGCCCATTTAACGCTAATGTTTGATCTTCTGTGAAAGGGAGAAGGGAAAAGCTATTACAAATTTGCTAATACCATCAAAACTTATAAAGTGATAAAATGAAGCTACATGAAGAAAAGGCAGTCATCCCAAGCATGAGGCATGCTAATAGCTGTGAATATATACGGGAGCAGAGAATTATTCTGAAAATCAGTGAATAGATCAGGCTGTTTTAGGGGCACGCAGCATGGTGACCAGAGGATATGACCTGTTGGAAGAATCTCCAGAGCAGAGACATATATGAGGATTAGAACTCCTATTTGCATTTATTTTTATTTCTTCTATTAAAAAAGACTGTTACTGTGCATATTTTTATAATGTCCCTAAGACATTAGTACAGAAGTACATGAATATAATTTAAAATAAATAGATCTTTACTATCTTTACTACCCAAACTCTTGCTATCTAAACACCAGAGCCGAATCAATTCAGCTAAATTTTAGGATGAATTTTTTGCTGTCCAAACTCAGACTACTTGCTTTTGGAAACTCAGGGACCCAAATAGATTTGGATAAGCTTGTATTCCTCACTATCCAAATATGGTATCCCAAGCCAGGAACCAAAATTTGGATACTGAAGGATAGTTGTGTGTAATCACAGAGCTGCCAGGTTTTGGTTTTAGACAAAGATTCACTAAGAAAAAATTTCAGGAGACCACCACTGCAGATGACCATGTCAAAAAGTCTGATTTTAAGTCACAGGGGTCACAAAGTCCTGAGGTCATCTCTGATAACCTCAGACCAGGCAAAATGCTCCTTTCATGCTCTTGTGTAGAATGAAGCTGTATCTTTCTCAAGGACTAGGTTCTTTTCTTTTTTAATGTTTATGTATTTATTTTTGAGAGGGAGGGTGTGCACGCATGTGAGAGCACGGGGGAGGGGCAGAGAGAGGGAGACAGAGCATCTGAAGCAGGCTCTGTGCTATCATTGCAAAGCCCAATGTGGGGCTTGAACTCACGAACCATGAGATCATGACCTAAGCCGAAGTCAGATGCTTAATCGATTGAGCTACCCAGGCACCCCTCAAGGACTAGTTTCTGATATCAGTGTATAAGGTAAAAACTTCATATAGTCAAAATATGTTTTGGAAGTTGATGTAGCATCTATTAGTAAGTCCAATGTGGTCAGGTTTTGCTTCAATTTGGGGGTGGGGAATCACTATTTCTTAACTGGAGCCCAGTGAAGATGTTGAGGTGCACTTTGTGACTATGTGGTACCAGAAAGTCCTATCTTTAAATATTAGAATCAAACCCAGTGCAGCTACGCAGTCTGTGAGAGGGTATGGAGAAGAGAAGTCCTTGAGAATGAACCAACTCCAAGCCTCCTTCTTACACTTGCCCTGGGCTAGTCCTGATGAGCTCAATGAGTGGAATCCTCCCTACTAGCACAATGGAAGGCAACCGAGTGTGATGATAGTTACCTAACTCTGCAAATACACTAAAAACCATTAAATTGTATACTTTGAATGAGGGAATTGCATGTATGTAAATTATATCTCAGTAAAGTTGTTAGTTCGAAAAAGGCATACATCCCTAGGCACTCCTGAATGAGTACTATACCTTTAGAGGTCTCTTTCTTTGGCCTTCCTTTGGCTGCACCCTTCCCACAGACTGAGTGTCCACAGGGCTAAAGGGACCAGGTCCAATCCCATACTGCCCCTTATGACTCATGTTATTGGTTCCAGGCGCTCTGGAATTCCTGCTCTATAGGCTCCAATATGCCTTCCTGGCTTGTATTGTTAATTCACCTGTCCATCTCCCAAAGACACTGGCAGACTGTCACATGTATGTATACTTCTAATCTTAAGGGGGTAGACTAGAGCTTTTCTTCGCATTTGAGTGAGAGTACTAGACAGACCTTAGAGAGTCAGGTTGGGGTGTTCAAGCATGAACACAAGGCTGGGTTGAGAGTAGGAAAAGACAGGGGCTATCCTTGAGCCAGGGGCCCCTCTATGTACTCTTGCTCCAGAACTCTCAAATATTGGGACATGCTAGCCATGATGGAACAAAGCTTAAAATCAGAATAAGCATCAACCTACCCTGGTATTTTCCAACACAAACGCATCTCTTCTTTATCAGAAATTCAAAACCAGTAATGGCTAACATGTATTAAGTCTCCTAGGCTCTCTTTTATGAATTTAACATGCATCATCTCACTTCAGTCTTACATTGAAGTGGGTGCTATAATCACCCCAACTTCTCCAATGACAACATTGAAGCTTGCTGTGGTTAAGGAAATAGTTAAGTCAGAATTTAATAACAGGACAATCTGACAAAATCCCACCAAGCCACAGTGCCTCCCTGGGAATGCCTGGCTCATAGATAAGATTGTGTTAGCAAGAAAAAGGCTTCTTCTTAGCTTCTAACAATTCTAAGAGTGATTCAAAAGAAAAAAGAAAAAAATGTGTGTCTTCCAACAGAATAGTTGACTAAGTTCCTTTCATTTGAACAAGACCAGAATGTGCATAAGCATTGTAATACGAATCACATTTGCAGAGGACATTTTCATTTTCTCTGCAGCCTGAAGCAAAGGGTTGTCAGTTATTCCTTCTAAGATTAATCTTTCTGCATCAGAGATATGGAGATTAAGCGTTGAGGGCATGATGACTTATGCACACATGAATATGATTTTCTATATGTTACTAAAAATTTGGTTCACAAAGCGTTCCTTCCATCTAAAATTTCAGTTCCATGGTTACTTGAAACTTACTGATGTGCCTATGGGTGGTTTTCTCAAGGTTGCAAACAGGACCTCCAAAAGTACCATACCAAATGGGTTTTCTATCACTTTGTAATAAATGCATACTTGTGAACATGTCCCATTATTAGGTGGCACCTCCATTCTACAGATGGGAAAATCAAGTCTTATGGAAGTTGTGGGAATTGTCCAAAGTGGTAAGTAGGGTCAAATAATCAAATTAGTCCCCTGAGGCCACTTTGCTTGTTGGAATGTGGTGTTTTTACAGGCATAAGCACTGCCATTTTCATAATCTCATATGACTTTTGAATTAACCTAGATAGCTGTGTTGGAATAGGGGCCATTTGGTGAATGTTCCCCCAGTCCCCATTTTTCTATCTTTTTCTCCCAGAAAATGCACCCAAATCTTCATTTGGAGGGAAGTCCCTTCCTGGGCTTAGCTCCCCAGTGTGGAGGTGATGGCATCTACCTCATCTCAGATGGGGTTTTGGTTGGCTTAAGCTGCTCAGCTCAGCCCACTCTGGGCCACAAGGGTCTCTTTGGATGGGTATTGGACCCAGTTTGGCTACTGAGGTGTGAGGAAACAGCTCTTGGGACTTCTAGAAAAGATGTTTCCTCTTTCACTTATGGTAACTAGTGAAGGAGACCAGTCTTTTTCCTTTGGAGCATGGAGAGTATGGAAGAGGAGCCTGAAAACACCACTGTCATTTTTTTGCTACCATAAGCAAAAGCAGCCAAGGTGGGGGTTGGAAGGAGGGTACCTGGCCGCTAGAGGAGGGCAGGTGGAGAGGCTGGCAGAGAAATGGAGAAGAAGCCATGATATTGTAACCTCTAGATCATGTCACACCTGGACATGTGATGCTTAATTTTAACTGAGGTGATACTGTAGGGGTTATCCCACTCAACTTTGTGTGTTAGAAACTGAGGGTCAGCAGGCTAAAGAACTTCTCAGCCTCCCACAGCTAGAGAGCTACATCTAGGATGGAAATACATGCTCCTTCACTTCAGGTCTGGGCCTTCCTCAGTGTTTTCAAAGATGCTTTCCCCACACTTGAGTCAGAGCAGTACTTTTTTCTCTTTACCCAGGAAAAATAAGCAAACACCCACTCCACAGAAGATTTATGGAGAAAAGGCCAGAGGAATTGAAAAGAACAATAAAGCCATTGTAACAGAGAAAGTTGTACCAAAGCCAATAGAACCAAGAGAATTGGAAATAGCCAATCTTGGGCGTTCAGAACAAGCTCTATTAAAAATGTTGACTGATTTATGAGAAACCAGGGAGGCCATTTAAAATTTTTATAATTAGTAAGAACCTCAAAATAGTCCTATTAAGATGCCAAAATTTGTGGAGCAAATAAGAAATGTAATAAAAAATAAATTAAAGCATAAAATATTAACTTTAAAATAGACCTTATACATCATTTCATCCTACCTCCCACTAGTGGAGAGGTGCTTTTTACTACATCTCTAACAGATAGTCACTCTACCTCTGATTACTTCCATCGATGAAGTTCTCACTGTCTCACAAGGCAGACAATTTTGTTTTTAAATTATACTGTAATCTGATCTAATTAATGAAAAAACAAAAAAATACAGACAAGCACAAACAGTAATGTTGCAGAATATTTTATATTATTATCTTAACTTATTATTTATTATGTTTTATTTTTATTTTTATTTTTTTGATTCTCAGTATTTCCTGTTATTCTATAAACCTTCTCCTGATTTGGCAAACAGCTTGTATGTTCTATATTTTCTGCCTTGGAAGAGGGAATGTCAAACAGAATGCAGAGGAGAAAGAAAAGTCAGGGCATAAGTAATAGATTCAGGGATATAGATGTAAAGCCAGACCATTCAGCCTTTAGAACAAAACAACAATAACAACAACAACAACGAAAAGAGATCCTCCAGGTGGAAAGGTCAGAAAGGCACAGGAGAAGCATGGAGAGGTTGGACATAGTGGGGTGTTGAGAAATGTATCCTGTATCACACCCTGTCTTCAATCAAGCCCTGGGAGAGAGGAGACACCAGATATTCCAGACAGATCTGAGGAAGTCAAAAGTCCTCTTTCCTTTCCTGAGGAGAGTCTGTGAAAGGCAGAAACAGGCCAGATTAGAAATAGCCACCTGTACTGTCTGGGAAAACAGATCTACCACGTCCCCACAGACTTTCCCACAACACAGCATGATAGTGGGTGGAGGGATGTTTCCCAAACACACAGAGAGAGGATGGGGCACAGACTTCTTCTGGTGGGAGGAGACAGATTCCATGGTACCTGCATGGGTTCAGGACATAAGACCACATACAAGTGGCAACATCTTGGTGAGTTGATGGAGGTGACTAATGACCAAGGATCAGGGTTACCCTATCCCCTGCCTTGCCTTGTCAGCATTATGCCCTGTAACACCCCTGAAGGGAAACCCCATCCCACAATACTTGTCTTTTGTCATTTTTTGGCTTCTCAAAACCAAACCCCTTTCTGAGATTTTGGTAGAAGTCCTAAGTGGAAGTATTCCCTCTTTCCATCCTCTCCCTCACTAGAGGGAGGGCATGTGACCTATGGTTACTAATTAAATGCTTCTACACAGATGTTTGACTCTTGAGTGAATAAAGCAAAGGCAGAAGGAAAAGGAGACCAACCACAAGGTGGTTGATGTAACTGATTGTGACCACATCCTGGCCAATTTTTCTTGCTGCCTAGACTCTCTTGGTTCCTGACAATTTTCCAGACCTGTGAGCTACCCAATACCTTCCAATGAATTCTTCTTTTGTGAAATGTAGTTAGAATCTGTTTCAGTTTTCTGCAGTTTTCGGATACAGGAATTTGTACCACAGAGTGTGCTGTAGTCTCTTCAAGTCAGAAGAGCATTATGGTAGAAATCTGGGATTGATTATGTTGCCTCAGTCGGGAGTTGATGACAATGATCATTTTTTTCTTTTCTTTTTTAGAATTCAAAGATAGGAACCTGGAAACTCATGGTTCACAGGCACAGAGCATCTTAATTATTACCTGTGGTCATTTGTTTTTGAAGGGCTCATGAAAAGCAAGTTTCAAGACTCCCCTAGCCACTGTCAAGGGACAGTATAAAAGACAGAAAGAGTTCAAGGACTGTGAGATGGGGTGGCTTTTCCTACTGTCCTGGTTATCCAATTAAAAGAGAATGATGGATTTAAACCCCAGAATTCTCAGTTTAAGGCATATATTAGCATCCAGGAACTTACTATGACTGGGCTAAAGGGATTTTCAACCTTCAAAAGCCACACAGTGAGAATGTGGGAACAAATTTATGTTGGATTCTGAGGCATGTAAAACTACATCAGTTAAGTTTTCAGCCTTGTCATTCTCTTAGGAGAAAGTGAAAGCATGGATAGGATAAGACTTGAAATGAGGGTATATGGGATGACCCAGAGAGCTCATTGACCCTCCCATGCCAGGCAGCCAAAGCAGACCTCCTCTCTTGATTGTTGACTCTTTTGCTTTTTTACCCAAAGATACCATAACTTCCTTACCCTAAAGAGGAAGAGTCTCTTTTTTATGATCTGCATTGCAGCAACCTTCCTTTGTCCTCAGGATCAGACCTAGAATGCCCATGGGAAAGGTGGGTAAGAAAAAGTCAAACCTGGGACCAGAAGGCATGTATAACAAGTAATTTGTGTGGGAATGAATCCTGTAGGCTCTTGACTAAAGACAAGAAGAATATCGTTTTAGACCAGGTTGAAGTCATTGATATGGATGCATTCAGCAGAGACCCCAGATTCTGATGCAAGTTCGAGCAGCTGGGAGTAGACATCGTTGTTTGTTCAGTTGGTTGACAGAAATCTGGCCTCGGTGGTGGCCAACACTAAACAGAGTTGAGATGTCATAAATTCCTTGATATCAAGTAAAGGAAAGAATCCAAAGAGTCTGAGAGATAGGAATGCTGGAGTTAATTTATCATGTGCAACTGACCCTCTCACTCCCTGACTATGTCTCCCAAGAGAGTACAGAGGACATCCTCCTTGCCAAAGTCTTGAGAAATACCTTGAGGAGGGGAACACCAAATATCTTCACCATGGCCACTGCTATCTGGAGGCTGGAGATTCCAATGGGAGCTGCAGTTGACATGGGGTTTCTGGATTCAGTAGGGATGGGAGGAACCAGGGCAGCCAAGGACACATAAAAGCTTTTCAATAGGAGAGATGGGAGCTGAGGAGGGATTCCTCCCTGTCCTCTCCTTGGGGACATGTGGCTTTATTTCAGCCACTAAGATTTTCCAACCCAGTGCTCTGAATCTTTTATCAGGTGTTTCTTTTGCAAATATTTTCTCCCAGTCTATGGCTTACCTTCTCATTCTTTTGACATTGTCTTTTACAGAGCTGAAGTTTTTAATTTTAATGAAGCCCAGCTTACCAATTATTTCTTTCATGGATCATGACTTTGGTGTTTGTATTTTAAAAGTCATCATCAATACTAAGGTCACCTAGATTTTCTCCTATGTTATCTTCTGGGAGTTACATGGTTTTGCATTCTACACTGAAATTTATGATTCACTTTGAGTTAATATTTGTGAAGGGCATAAGGTCTGTGTAGAGATTCATCTGTTTTTGCCTGTAGATGTCCAGTTGTTACCACACTATTTGTTGAAAAAACTATCTTTGCTTCACTGTTTTGTCTTTGCACCTTTGTCAAAGGTCAGATGACTATATTTATATGAGTCTATATCTGGGCTTTCTATTCTGTTATATTTATCTATTTGTCTACTCTTTTGCCAAGACCACGCCGTTTTGGTTACTTTGGCTTTATAGTTACATCTTGAAATCAGGTGGCGTCAATCCTCCAATTTGTTCTTCTTCAAGGATCAACTTCTTGAGCAAGTAAAACAAAAATTCAGGTAGTGCGATTGTATTTGGAGGACCTAAGATATAGAGCCAACCTAATTTGATACTCAACCCTACCTAATTTGACTTTTGGTCTTTTACAAAGCTCACTATGAGCAAAGCCTTACTTATCTTCCATTTTCACCTTCTCCATTCTCCCACTGGTCTACAACCACATTGGCCTTCTTGCAGTTCCTTAAACTTGTTTGGATTTCTCTTTCCCTACATCTTTCACACATGCTGTTTTCTTTGCTCAGAATATTTTTCTTCCTGCTTTGCCCTGGCTAACTTCACTCATCCTTCCACCTTCAGGTAAAATAGCCCTTTCTTAGTAGGTCTTTCCTCTTACACTCTCTTAGATATTTTCCTCTATTGCTCTTATCAGGATGTTAATTTTCTTTTAATTTGTATGCATTTTCTGTAATATTTGTCTGTTCCTGATCCTTTAGATTTCTGTTTTGTCCTTTGCTGTGTCTGTTACTGCCATTATTTGCTAAATTGATGCTTTATGTATGTTGCCTTGATAATTTTTCTCAGTTGTGTGATAAGAACATCTCACGTCAATAAATATAAGCTATACAGTCATTTTTAATGGAACCTTAGTATTCTATAATAGGAATGATGATAATGATAATAGTAACAGCTATCTTTATTTGAACATTACTATCTGCCAAGCCCTATTGTAAGGGCTGAACATACGTTAATAATTTAAGCTTCCCAAACTTATGGGGTAGACACTTGTATTATTCCTATTTCATAAATGTGTACACTGAAGCATGGAAAAATTAAGTAACCTTTCTTAGCATCTCAGAAACAGTGTTTTAGGCAGCCAGGATTTGAATCTTGGTTTGACTCCAGATCCTGTGCTCTTAATCTTACTATTGCCTTGCATATGAAATTCTATTTCATGGGGCACCTGGCTGGCTCAGGCATTACCACATGCAGCTCTTGATCATGAGTTTGAGCCCCTATGTTGGGCGTAGAGACTACTTAAAAAAAAAATATATATAAAAATTCCATTTCATTTAACCAATACTCTTATTGATGTATAATTAAATTGTTTTTAACTTTGAGCCATTGCAAATACCAGAATTAATTCTAATATCTTTGTACAATTATCTAATTATGTTTGAAAATATTTGCTACATTGTTCACCGCATTGAAAAATTTTTTTCCATCCACAGCATGACCAGGCTCTAGCTCCACATCCCTTGTGGTTTTACTACTGACAAATTTAGCAGAAGACATAGGGCTGCCTGAGTTAGCAAATAAAAATACAGGATGCAAGTTAAATTTGAATATCAGATAAATAACAAATAATTATTTTGTGTAAGTATGTCCCCTGAAATATTTGAGACACATGCAGTTTAGTATAAGTATGTCCCTTGTAACATTTGAGACATGTTTCCAAAAATTTTTTTTGTTCTTAACTAGAACTCAAAATTAAATTTGAATTCTAGTTTAATTGGGTGTCCTGTATCTATCTGATAACTGTAAGGAGGAAAGAGGAATTTAATTTAAATTTGTCTACCTTTAGCAGCCAATCACTACAAAACATATTTATTACCAAATTATGGAAGCAGCCCAAGTGAATGGATAAGAAGATATAGCATATATACAGATTAATGCATATGCAATGGAATATTATTCAGCCATAAAAAGAATAACATATTACCATTTGCAATGACATGCACAGAACTAGAAAGTATAATACTAAGTGAAATAAGTCAGAGAAAGACAAATACCGTATGATTTCACTCGCATGCTGAATTTAAGAAACAAATGCATAAAGGGTGGGGGAGAAAAGGGAGAGGCAGACCAAGAAACAGATTTTAACTCTAGAGAAAAAGTTGATGGTCACCAGAGGGGCGGTGGGTGGGGGAATGGGTGAAATAGGTGATGGGAATCAAGGAGGGCACTTGTGATGAGCACTGTGTGATGTACGAGGTGTTGAATCACTATATTGTGCACCTGACACTAATATAACACTGTGTGTTACTTGTACTGGAAGTACAATACAATACAATACAATACAACACAATACAATACAATATGATACATACAACAGTACAATACAATAAATGTATTTATAAAGCAGTAGCTAAGTGCTGGATGTTTTAACTATAAATAAGAATACTAGGGCACTGTCTAGTGAGGAAAAGACACATAGTTAAATCTAATATAAGGTCATAAGCACAATGATAGAGATACACAGAGAGGTGTCCATGAGTGACACCTAAGACCAGATGGGGAGGCAGAAAAAATTGCTAAAAGATTCTTGAAGGTTTAGCTATCCTGCGGGGTGGTGGAGTATTTTAGGCAGAGAGGAGTGTATAATCTAAAGCGAACACTAGCAAGCAGCGTGAGTGTGTAGGCGATACAGCAGTTGATGTTGCTGGAGCCAAAGGCGTGAGGCACAGAGTGATAAGGAAGGAGAGTGGGGATGGGAGTAGGAGGTGAATCGTGAATGTGGCTCATTGTATATACCATGTTACTGAATGGAACAAGATTTTAAGTAGGACAGTGGCAGGGACATCCTCTCTCTTTTCCTGACTAGCTGCTGCTTGCTTCTAAGACTCATTTCTGGTGCTAGCTGCTCCATGAACCTTTCCCATGAACCTTTTCTCCATGACCTTTTCCTTATGGCTTAGGAACTCCTCCAGGCAGTTCTGTGAATAGATACTAACCACGTTGTGTCCCCAGAGCCTATCACTTGTCTTCCTTGTGGGACTTCCTGAGGACAGGAATCTTTTTTTTTTTTTTTTTTTTTGGTACCTCTGTATCCTCATCCTCCAATTTCATGCTGGTCTTCCTGAATCCTAAACATTTGCCAGAGCGAGTGGTCCACTAGTGACCTCCAGCTAGGACACATTCTCTCTACTGCTACATCGCATCGTCTCCCAATAGTCTCCAATGTCCTAACCCAACTGTCAGGAGCTTTGCCAGTGCTGGGAGTCCTCAGCCAATCATACGGCCTGAAAGTGAACTTCTTTTCCTACATCTTTGTCATGGTCCCCACCCGTCCTCCTGCAACGGGATGACTTGCGCTTTAGAGAATGTCCAGTGAGAATGACTTCTGTTATTGATGTCCCACTCACTCCAAGGAAACTGTGGTTGTGATATCCTGTGGCCACCCACTTTGATTTTTTAGCATCTCTTATCTTCCTTTCTCGTCCTTTCTCAGAGCATTAGGTCTTGGACATATATTTGTTAGACCTCCAAACTTGCTCCCATTGAAATTGGGCTGTGTCTGTGTTATAGTTTAACTCTCAGGGACTGGCCTTAGTTGCCTCACTATCAATTTCTTTGTCTCTCTGTGTGTGTGGAGGGGGGTGGGTCCTTCCCTAACATTGCCATGTGGCAAGGAGATAGCAGTTCACCTTCAAGTATGCCTGGCTGCTGCCCTTGCTGTGACCTTCCTGCAGCAGGAATAAGTGCTCTAGCTTTGCTCCCGTACAGGCCCAGGCCCTACCTTGCACGCTAACGGGCTCCGCCCTCTGTTCCTTGCTTGCCTCCTCACCGGCTCTGGATTTGGCACCCTGCCTTGGCCTCTACACTCTACGTCTCTCCAGGGTCCCAAGTTTCTATGGCTCAGTTACGAGAGCTCTGGAATCTGAGGAACCAGCCCAGTGGACTTTCATTTCATTATGTAATGTAACCCGCCCAAGAACCCTACCAGGACTGTATAATCATCTTCTGTTGACAGATAAACAACAATGACAACAACAACAACAAAAACCTGTGGGCATAGAAAAGTTAAGTCCTTTTAAAAAAAAATTACCCAGCTAGTGGCATTGAAATTCTCACTCCACAACTCACATTCTCCCTGTCCTGCGGTCTCCATACAAGCAGAATGCCGGGCCCAGGGCACGGCGCTTCAGTTTATGAGTTTCAGCTTCCTCCTCTCCAAAACAGAGTTAATAATAGGTTAATAAGAACTACCTCTCAAGATTGTTGTAAAGATTAAAAGGAATTATGTAAATTAGGCACCCAGCCTGACAACAACTGAGCAAGGAATATTTCCTTCACTCCTTGCTGTATCCATCTGGGTAGACTATTCCATTGTCTTAGCAAGGGCGCAGCTCTGAGAAAATATCCGTGTGTTAGCCAAGACGGCCTGGGAGGAACTGCTTTCCAGAAAAACAGGTGAAGGAAGGCTCTTCCCCAGCCCACAAAACAAAGCATGTTGTAGGAGTCCCCGTGGGCGCCCTGAAAATGCCCTGTCACAGATCCGGAGGCATTTCATCCACCGGGTGGACTGGGGTCTGCCCTCCGCACCTGGGAGGCCAGCTTCCACCAACCTGTGGCAGCCCAGAAAGAGGTGATGCAACGGGCTCAGCAATGATTTGGGAGAAATGCTCTTTTGGATAAAGCTGCTTTTTGGTATTTCTTGTCTCCCCACTTCATCTGAGCATGCCCACAGCCCTGCTCTGAGTTACGAGCACATAAATCTCCATCACAAATTTATTGCCATCATTTATCAGCTCCTATTGCCCAATGGCCAAGCAGTTAATTTTAAAATGAAGCGGGGCTGTTTTCATTAATACCCGCGCGCTAACTACCTATCAAAACACTCAAAGACAATTAATACCGTGTTGCTGAAGTACTGAACCAATAAATATCTTCAGTCTTGGCTTGTCTCTGGCAGATAAAAGACATTAGACTCATCCCCTATTTCAGTAATATTCTTCCATTCTCTTCCTCTCCATAGCATCAGAAACATTTACATTTAAGAACGAGATTAAATAGCCAGACCAGCCCATAACATGAATTTAAAAGGCTGTTGTTTCATGACATCTAAGTAATGCCTTCAGGATATAGTGGTAATGACAACGTGCCTGAAAAGAAGATGGAACATTTCTGAGGAAGATACATCATCAATACCAAAGCCTTTTGGCCTCAGAGGCTTTCTGGAAAGCAAATGCCTCGCCTCTGATGGGGGCTGGAATCCAGTGTGATCAGCAGTCTGAGCAGGGGGCAGGAGTTGGAATCCAGATTCTCACGGGCTCAGAGCCTTTAGAGACAGAATGTTCTAGATTTTGACAACTCTGGAGCCACCTCAGGGACACAAGGCGTGTGGTCATTTGTAAATTACTGTGGCACAACTTTACACCTCATTTGGAGGCTGCTGTGAGAGTGATTTTCTCCCTTGTGGGGGAGCCTACTAAACTTTTCTTCCCTCAGCACCTTATTCGATCATTTTCCCTCACCGGTTATTTGTGGGCCTACTGTGTGCAAAATGCTGTCCTAGGCCCCAGGGCTGCCACATGAGCATCTCAGTCTGCAGGGAGCGCTTTCAGATCTCCTTAATTACTTTCCATGAGTCAGTATCTTTTCCACAACACTGCTCAAGTAATGAACGTTGGTGTCTTTTTAGAAAATAGCCCTGAAAAGAAATACAGGTGTTGCATTAGAATAAAACATTTTATTGCTTCCCCCTCAACCCACCCCATGTTGCTTAAATAATGTATTCACCGTGGCAAAAATTAGAAACTATAGGTGAGCAAAAAGCAAATAATTAGCTCCCTAAATCCTACCACCCAGAGATAACCACTGCTAACCTTTGCCTCCCACACACACTGGGCTCTCTTTCCTCTTTTATATATCTACTGCCTTTCTAAAAGCATGATTATTCTTTGTATAATTGTCTGCGCCTCATCCCCTCATAGAAGACTATACTGTCCCCATCATTCTGTCTTAATAAGCAAACTTGTGTGACTAGAGGCTGCAGGCACTCTCAGAGCCCTATTCTGTGTGTTTCATTTTAGGAACGTACCCTAGTTTGTTTATCTATTCCTCCTTGTTTGGCTATTGAGGTCGTTTTCTGCCCTTTTGAAGTTATAAACAACCCTGTGGTTCTGTTTGACCAGTCCTGGTGCACACCTCTAATGATTTCCTTGGGATCAATTCATTGAATTGGAATTTCTAGTTCCAATTATAGGCATATTTTTAAGGCCTTTGACTTATGTAGCCAGACTGCCCTCAAAATGGTTCCAGTTTATGCCCCCAGACATGCTTGTCCTCTGCCCCACGAGCACTCACCAGCTTCTCCCAGTACAACAGGGAAGAGACTGAGGTCTGCATTCTGCCCACCGCTCCTTCTACCCAGGGCTCTGCTTCCTATCCCTCCCGCGGCCTCAGGACTTTTCCTCTGTCAGTGGTTTTCTCTTTCTCTGAGCTCTTTCTACAGCACTTAAAAATATTGTCTCTTCTCTTAACTGCAGAGAACAAACTGAGGGGTGTGAGGGGGGGATGGGTCAAATGTGTGACATGCATTAAAGACACTTGTTGGGCTGAGTACGGAGTGTCATATGTAAGAGATCAATCCCTGGAAGCCATGAACACACTGTATGTTAACCAACCTGAACTTAAATTTAAAAAAAAAAAAAAGGAAGAGTTTTATCACACACAAAATAATACTGCCTCTTGTATAGTAAAAGAAAAAAAATGTCCTTGACCTCTGTCATGGGCTGAATTGTACGCATCCCCCATCCCCGCCCCCCCCCCAATTCATAGTTGAAGCCATAGCCCTCAATAGAGCAGGACCTTTAAAGAGGTGATTTACTTAACATGAAGACTTGAAGGTCTACCACAATCTAGTCTGACCTGTGTCCTTATAAGAGGAGGAAATTTGGCTGCATGGTGACATGTGTGGGCACTCAGGGAAGAGCATGTGAGGGCGTAGAGAGAAGGTGGTCTTCCGCAAGTCCAAGTCCAGGGGAGGGGCCTCCACAAAACCAAAACCTGCTGAGCCCTGTTCGCAGACTTCTAGCCTATAGGACTACGAGAAAAGACATTTCCATTACTGAAGCCTCCAGTAGATAGACAACCTCTGCATTACCAACTAAGTGAACACCATGCCTGGCACATACACACAACTCACCTCGTAGGAGTTGCTGTTCTAATAATTCGAGTAAGGGCTCAGCCTGCCAAATTAGAGTACAGGATAATAAATACGTCCATACTACTTTACAAAATGTGCCTTGGCCATTCCCCCTGCCTCGCCCTAAAGAAGCCAGAAGCAGCAGGAAAAGGGAAGGAGGAAGGGCCTTTTAATGTCTGAAAAGGAGTTGTAATTATGGAGAACATGTTCATAACAGGAAAGCTAAGGCATCTTTCCAAAATGTCATAGGGGCGGGGAAGGGAGGGTCCACAGAATATGTTTAAAGGGAGTGATTGGTCAAAAGTAAGCCATTATTTTTTTGAACCCCATCAATTTCCTTAAAAAAAGGAATCAACACACACACACACACACACACACAAATGGACTGTTGTTTTCATTTAATGCTATATCATGAATATTTCTCACGGCATTAAATATTCTTCTACATAAAAAAATGATTTGGTATTTTTCAACATATGGGTAGAAGAGGCATACCAGTTATAAACTTATTTGAAAAATATAGCAAAAATACACTTTCTAGACTATTTGGAAGATACACTGCTGTGTTGGTCAGGTTGTTTCCTCCAGGTGGTTTTTTTTTCTATGCAGTTTTTTGCATGCTAGAGTCTACCACATGTCATCCTGAGATTATTTTGATTATTTTGTGTCCATTTCTCTTTTTAGGTAACATTATAATCACACCTCCTCCAGCTATATTCAGGTCATTAAAAAGGAGCATGTAGCTAGTTCAGGGATCTTCTTTACCCTCCTTTCAGTTTCTCAGAGTCAGTTTGGGGAGGTTTCTGGTGGTGCTTTGGCCTCCACAAAAATTCAAAGCAAGCAGATATCAAGAAGCAGCTTTAGGACTGGGAGCCCGGTGCACGCCTCTCCACCCCGCTCTGCTCCCAGATGTCCAGGTGTGTGACTGAGTGCTCCTCAGGATGACCAGGTGCTCCTCAGGATCACTTGGCAATGAGGCCAAATGCTATTCAGGAAGGAGGGTGAGCCAGGCAAGAGCTCTTGCAGCCGGCACCTGGCAAGGGCAAGTAGAGACGTTTCTTTCACCAGCTGGGTTTTGTTTACCTCTGGAAGGAGAGATTTTAAGTGATCTTTCACAGACCCAGAGAGAGGTGGCTCCAAGCATTCTGCTGGAGCAGAATAGACCCTGTTCTGAAGAGAAAAGAGGCAAGAATTTATGGACTCACAGTTCAGACACTGATTGGTTTGCTGGAGCAGAATAGACCCTGTTCTGAAGAGAAAAGAGGCAAGAATTTGGATCCTACCTTAGGGCGTGCGTTGTTGATATCACATCCCCATGGGTGCACAGGGCCAGCGCTCAGGAGGCCAGCGTGACAGGAGGTGGGGGACTTACCTAACCATCCATCACCCAAACTGTGATGCAGAGAACCAAACCCTAAAAGCAAGAGAGGAGTCTTAGACCCCAAGAACACCACCTCCTCTTCTCTGAATCCTCCCCTATGTTCCCAGTATCACTCCTTCCTCGAGCCTCTCCAGCCGGCTCCTCTCCTTAGAGGGCTCTCTCTCCCTTAGCACGTCCTGCCCACGTCCCCTGGCTCACCTGCTTTTCCACTGTGCCTTGAGCCCAAACAGATTCCTCCCTTGGCTTCCTGCCATTTGACACGGTCACCAATAGTTCAACAGCTTGTTTGTGGAATGTCTTCTCTGAGGATACAGAAATGTTTCCTGCCCTGGGTTTAGAGGGGAAAGACAGATATATACACTGAAAGTGCCATTCCTAATGGGGAGAGTGCTCGAGTGGAGGGAAGCACAGAGTTCTGTGGGGTTCAAGCCTGTGAAGACAGTCTTTAACCCCAACCAATATGCCGGATTACCCAGTTTCAGTCTCTAGCTTGCTTGGTTTTGCCTCTGCTTCTGACATTTAACAACTAACTGCCTCCTAGACTTCAATGCCTCCCAAGCATCTGTGGCTTAAGACTGAGCTCTTAATCCCCTGCACACCTTAAGCCACACCGGCAGTAGCACCTCCGCCCCTGTCACTGGTACAGGCACAAGGTCTCCCACTTCCACCTGCTGGGCTGCCTCAGATTCATTAGATGCTACCATTATTTTCTCAGTTCCTATGTTTCTAGCACCTGAGGATTCCTCTTTCTTCCTTGCAAGCTTGGCTGTGCGAGTCACTTTTTTTTTTTTTAATTTTTAATGTTTATTTATTTTTGAGACACAGAGAATGAGCAGGGGAGGGGCAGAGTGAGAGGGAGACACAGACTCCGAAGCAGGCTCCAGGCTTGAAGCTGTCAGCCCAGAGCCCCATGCGGGGCTCGAACTCATAGACTGCGAGATCATGACCTGAGCCAAAGCTGGGCGCTTAACCGACTGAGCCACCCAGGTGCCCCACGATCCACTTTTAAAAATTTTGGATTGACCAGTATCTCTAGTTGTAAAATGTGTGAATTTTAAGGTAGTGTGCTCTGCCTTGAGGGCCTTCATTGTATTAATTTTTTAATTTACGAAATATAATACAGATAAGTGCACAAAATAAAACTCTATATGCCTCCGTGATTTATCCCAAGCAAAGCTTCTCCTTTATTCTGTGGATTTGGTAAATTACTTTGAGTTTTGGATGCTTGCATTACTGGAATAAAACCAACCTGGTTGTACTGTATGGCCTTTTACTATCAATTTGGACTCAGTGTTAACATTTTGTTTAAAATCTTTGCACCTCTCTTCATGAGTAAGATTGGCCAATAACTTTTTTTTCCCCCTATAATATCATTGTCAAGTTTTGGCCTCAAGGTGAAATAGTTAGATGGGTTTCCCTTTTTCTATTTTCTAAAAAAGTAATGAACTGTTAGCATCCTTCCTTCTTTATATGTTTGGTAGAAGTCACTGTTGGAGACATTGGGGTCAGGAGTTTTCTCGGTGGGACGGTTCATAATTTCTTTCATTGTGATAGGACAGTTCAGATTTTGGTTTGTCTAGTGTTAGTATTTTTAAGGAATTTGTTCAACATCTATTTGGCCAATATTTTCTAGTTTGTTGGGATAAAATTATGTTAATGAACTTCTCTTATTATATTATTTTTAATGACGACTTTATCTATAGTTATATCCTTCTTTTCATTCCTGACATTACTTAATGCGCATTTAAGCTGCCCTTTTATGGTCATTCTCCTCAAAGTATTCAATTTTATTGCTTGTTTCAAAGTACCAATTTATGGCTTTGTTGACCTCTATCATA
Source organism: Suricata suricatta (assembly GCF_006229205.1). Lineage (NCBI taxonomy): Eukaryota > Metazoa > Chordata > Mammalia > Carnivora > Herpestidae > Suricata > Suricata suricatta. Next base: position 93,035,286 of record NC_043707.1, read on the forward strand.
TGTTTGCTTTGTCTTTCATTATTTTTCTTTCTGTTTATCTTTCTCTTCTTTCTACTTTCTTCAGGCATAATTTAGTGGTTTAAAAAAATTCTTAAGTTGTTCCACTGATTTCATCCTTTTTCATTTGCTATAAAATGTTACATATGGTCTAGCTAAATCTCTTGAGTTTTTTAAAAAATATTTTTAGTTTAAATATAGTGAATTTAACTGTTCTTTGTTGATGAAATGTCTGTTCAAATCTTTTGCCTATTTTTAATTGGGTTGTTTGTTTTATTATTGTTGATTTTTGAAAATTCTTTATATATTTTGGACGAAAGTTCCTTGTCAGATATACGCCTTGAAAATATTTCCCCCAGTCTGTGGCCTCTCTTCTCCTTCTCTTAACAGTGTCTTTTGACAAGCACAAAATATTTTAATTTTAATAAAAGCAAATGTATTTTTTTAATGGATCATGCTTTTTGCTGTTGTATTTAAGACCTCTTTGCCAAACTCAAGGTCACAAAGGTTTTCTACTATATTTTATTTTAGAAGTTTTATAAATTTAGGTTGTACATTTAGTTCTGTTTTTCATTTTGAGTTAAATTTTGTAGAAAGTATACATTGAGGTTGTTCTCTCCCATCTCCTTCTGGCATGTGAATGTGCAATTTTCTAGCATCATGTATTGAAAAGACTATACTTTTTCATTGTGTTGCCTTTGCACCATTGCCAAAAACCAGTGTGCTGTGTTAGTATGGATCTATTTCTGGAGCGCATTCCGTTTCATTGTATCCATTCTTTTGCCAGTAAGTCTTGAAATCAGAGAGTGTGAGACCTCCCATTGTTCCACTCTTTCAAAATTGTTTTGCCTTTTCTAGTCACTTTGCCTTTCCACAAAAAAATCTGGAATCAGGTTGTTGATATCTACAAGACATTGTGCTGTGATTTTTGTTGAGATCGAATTGACTCTACAGATCAGTATGAGCAGATTTAACATTTTACAACACAGGCTTTCGATCCAAGGGCGTGGTGCTTCTCTGCATTTATTTAGATGTTCTCTAATCTATTCACCAGTGTTTGTTAGTTGTCAGTATAGAGACTCTGAAAGTATTTGATTAGATTTATACCTAAGTATTTTGGAGGAGTACTATTGTAAACAGTGTTTTTTTCTAATCAAAAATTATTTTAAATGTTTACTTATTTTTAACAGAAAGAGAGAGACAGAATGTGAGCAGGGGAGGGGCAGAGAGAGGGAGACACAGAATCCAAAGCAGTTTCTAGGCTCTGAGCTGTCAGCACAGCCCAGCTCAAACCCACAAATTGCGAGATCATGACCTGAGCCGAAGTCGGCTGCTTAACCAACTGAGCTGCCCAGGTGCCCCTGTAAACGGCGTTTTAAAAATCGAATTCCAATAGTTCATTACTATTACATAGAAATATAATCGATTTTTGTAGATCCACCACAAAAATCTCATGACTTTGTTGTTATGGACTGAATGTTTGTCCTCTCCCCACCCTCCCCTGCCCAGTTCATGTGTTGATGCCTTAATTCGCAATGTGGTGGTATTTGGAGACGCCGCCCTCTCGGGCCTTAGGGATAAATGAGATCATGAGAGTTGGGCCCTCATGACGATGATATCGGCGCTTTCTACAAGCCAAGAAAGGAGACCTCAGATCGAAACCCACTTTGCTGGAGCCTTGATCTTGGACTTCTTAGCCTCTAGGTCTGTGAGAAATAAACTTCGGTTATTTCAGCCCCCTGGTCTGTGGTATTTTGTCATAGTGGCTTGAGCAGATTAATACACTTGCTAATCTCATTTCTTGGCTAAGGAAATTTTTTTTGTAGACTTTCTGGATTTACCTTATAGACAATCATGCAGCCTGTGAATAAAGACAGTTTTTTTTCTCCTTTTAAGGATCAGTAACGGTGACATGTTGAGCCATACTGTAGGAAAATAGGAAAATCAGTAACACTGACTCTGTCTTTATCGAAAATTTTGATATTTTGTTCATCATGAATCTCTTGCCTTAATTGTTTTCTTTTTTTAAAATAAAGCTTGTTTATTTTATTTTGAGAGAAAGGAAGAGTGTGCCAGCAGGGGCGGGGCAGAGGGAGAGGGAGAGAGAGAATCCCAAGCAGGCTCTGTGCTGTCAGCAAGGAGCCCAACGCAATCCTCCATCTCACCAACTGCGAGACCATGGCCTGAGCTGAAATCAGGAGTTGGACGCTTAACTGACTTAGCCATCCAGGGACCCCTGCATTAACTTTTATTGAAAAAGTATTTGCGCTAAAATATTACTTACTTGATTACTGAGTTTTTTGGCACCATCTTAAATTTTGTACCTTAGCAAGTACCTAAGCTGCCATGCTGTGCCTTGACCCTTGGTCCACTGTTTCAATTAGGGGCCAAGGGCAGGGGGTAGTTTGTCAGAGGCCAGAGTGAGGGGGCACCTGGGTGGCTCAGTTGGTTAAGTGCCCGACTCTGGCTCAGGTCATGATCTCACGGTTCGTGGGTTCCAGCTCTGACAGCTCAGAGCCTGGAGCCACCTTTGGATTCTGTGTCTCCCTCTCTCTCTGCTCCTCTCCAGCTCACACATGTGCTGTCTCTCTCTCTGTCAAAAATAAATAAAAACTTAAAAAATAAATAAATTAAAAAAGGGCAGAGTGAAGAGATGGGGCCGTACCGTGTTAGAAATCTCATACCCCCAGGTCCCCGGGCTCCAGCTGTGACCTTTGCTCTCTCCGTAGTGGATGTGGACTCAGAGCTCCGGGGCTGTCCTCGGAAAGCACCATGGACTCACGCCGTCCGAGCTCCCACCCACGCCGTACAGAACCACATCTCTGTGTGATGCAGGCAGCATTTCCACCGGTTCAGTAAATAACATTGGTAAGTGACCGGCATACTATTCTCCTTTTTTAAAAAAATTTTTATAGTTTATTTTTTGAGACAGACCATGAGCAGGGGAGGGGCAGAGAGAGAGGGAGACACAGAATATGAAGCAGGCTCCAGGCTCTTAGCTGTCAGCACAGAACCTGATGCGGGGCTCGAACCCACAGACTGTGAGATCATGACCTGAGCCAAAGTGAGAGGCTTAACCAACGGAGCCACCCAGGTGCCCCTCCATTTTGGTAACAATACTTGCTATTATCTGTATTTTTACAGGATGCTTCACAGAGATCTTATTCGTGGTTTGTCCTTGCTGTTACAGGAAAGTCAAAACCATGAGAAGTTTGGTTGTTGTTGTTTTTCTTTTCTTCTCCCGTCCCATGAAGTTAGTTGCCTCCATGTTCCAGGTCGGGGCTCCCTGGACTCCTGCGAGCAGGCAGCCATGGACAGTCTGCGATTTCACAGCCCTCACTGAGGTGTGGAAAACATGTAATTGTCTTTAATTTCTGCTTCTTAACTTCCAAGCTATCCTTCAGCAGGCAAGTCAATTTAGACACTTTGGGGTAAGTTCAGGCAAATCAGTGATTTCTGTCAACTTTAGAATGATCAGATCCACATCCAGTTTGAAACCATTTCTGGGGGCACCTGGGTGGCTCAGTCGGTTAAGCCCTGACTCCGGCTCAGGTCATGACCTCACAGTTCATGGGTTCGAACCCAGCGGCAGGCTGACCCCTCAGAGTCTGGAGCCTGCTTCAGATTCTGTGTCTCCCCTCCTCTCTCTCTGCCCCTCCCCCACTGTGCAAGCACTCTCTGTCTCTCTCTGTTTCTGTCTCTGTCTCAAAAATAAATAAACATTTAAAAAATAAAAAAATAAAACCATTTCTGGTTTCTTCTCTTCCTTGCTCTGGTGTCTGTTCCAACGCCCAGGGCACTGGGGCAACCACAGCTGGGCAAAAGTGGGTAAGAGGGGGCAACGTGTGCCAGTCTCTCTTGTGTCTTGTTCGTATGTTGCCAGAGCTGCTGCCGTCCCCACACCTCACCTCTCGTCACAGGTGCTGCCTCAGTCTTGCTGTGTCCAGGGACACAGGGCACCTTTAGTTCCCTGGTACAAGTAATTCCCACGGAGGACACCTCTTCCTCCCTCACTCCCATGACCAACCATGGCCATCGTGTCCCAGCAGTCTTTTCTTCCCCAGCAGGTGGTTTCCTGAAGATGGCACACAGGACTAGTCTCTCAACCTGGGGCCGCTGCTCTCAAATTGTGGCCCTTCTTAGGACTTTCTTGTATTTATTTCCCTTCTTCCCTTCCCTCTCCAACAACCTCTCTCTCTCCCGTTCAAGACAAAGGGGCACATGAGATGGGCAAACTCCATCACCGCTTCTCTCTCTTCTAAAACTGTGTCTACCCCCCTTTCCAGAGCCCACTTACCATTTCTTTCCTGGACAAGGGAGGAAGCTAGGTCGGTCTCTTCAGAAGTCTATACAACTCGTTAAGTCAGACACTGGGGACGGTGCTCTTTGAACTTTACGTGTAAAAGACCAGGTCTTGGCTTTGGTAATGGGTTCTGTTCATAGCAATCAATTCACTTCTGGTAGAACATATGGATGTTTCTTTGGGTGGTGAGGAGGGGGCAAGTGACAAGCAACGAGTGGCCCCAAGGGAGCCAATGGGAGAACGTGTCATTAATATTTCTGTGGCATCTCTTAGGAGGCACGGGTTGTTTTATTATCTTCAATTCAAATGAGATAATACTTGCAAAGGAAGTCCTGAGCACAGTGCTTGGCATTTGGTCTTCATGGAGGCAGGTTAATTACAAAAATAATTTGAAGTTTGCTCTCATTATTACATCAGGTATGGAAGGAAGGAAGATATTTTTGGTTCCCTCGCTCCAAGAAGCTAGCAGAGCCTCCAGGCTCTGAGCTCCTTTCCCTCAGAGAGTCATTACTCTCTTTTGTGCTTTGAGGCCAAGTAACACAGTCACTAGGGATCAGGAAAGAGCCCTTTACTCAACTGATTATTGGGAATCCAGCCTCAATATGATACAATAAGGCAGGAAGTCGAGGAGGTGGAAGGGCCCAGGTAACCTTTTGCTCTATTACACTTGGGTCTTTTGCACAGAACCGGTAAGATGGGGACACAAGGGGGCTGGACTCTATATCACAGTCTGAAGCTTAAGCAGAAAAGCCCCAGACCCAGGTTGGCTTAGAAACAACAGAGCTAACCACTTTCTGGAAGGACTTTCTGGGCTTGGCCAGTTAATGTCTCAGTAGAAGTGAGCTAGATATACCAAAGGGCAGGGGACCCCTTATTGGGTTTTCTAGACTGAGTGGGTGGTGTCATTAGATGAGGGGGAGGGTGCGAGGACCCTAATGACACCTTTCCCCCAGGCAGAGCCTGACTCAGGGATACCATCTCTTTGCTTCATTTCTCACAGCCCTTGAAATCCATTTGTCAACTTTTTATGGCCTTCCTTTCTTTACCAAGGACTTTTCACACCTTTGAGAAACCTCATTTCACAAACGAGGAGTGCTGAGATTCAGAGACGGAATGGCTGAGATGAGTCAGCGTCTGAGAGCATCAGAGGAGACATTCACCGCAGGCCCGCACAGCCGGGTGGTGGCTGTTCACAGCCCCTCAGCTTCAAACCGGACCTCACGTTCAGATTCTGTGTGTTTTCCCTCCCAGGAGGACACAAGCCTCAGTCACTCAAGGGGCGGTGGGCCAGGGGTGTGACTCTCTGACTCCCTCTTGCTGCACATTGGCCGACACCTGGCTCTCTGTGCCGTGACCGAGGATTCTCTCTGCCACACCTCATCTGAAGATGAGGACTCCACTCATCCTTGTAATAGTCGTGCTGTGTGTCCTCGGGAGTCATGCTCCCCGCTCAGCCCACCGTGGACCCCACAGGCCCTGTGAGCGGTGCTCAGGGTAACCCCCTGATTTCCTTGATGGTGCGTATACTAACCACCCACTCTCAAAAACAAGACTTGTTTAACAAGAATTTAGCATGCTCAAGTGGTGCTAAAATTATTCAGCTCTCTCCTTAATTATGTCATTCTGTTTTGTTTTTTCATGTTTTATTTATTTTCGAGTGTGTGCAAGTGGGGAAGGGGCAGATAGAGGGGGACAGAGGATCCGAAGCAAGCCCTGCACTGACAGCAGCAAGAGCTAGACCTTGGAAACCATGAGATCATAACCTGAGCCAAGTCGGACACCCAGCCGACTGAGCCACCCACTTGCCCCTCTCTTTGATTACTCTGAAAAAAGTTAAGGGCTGCGAGGCGCCTCCAAGTCCTAACTAAGAGCAGTTTCTGGGTGTAAATATTCTATAGTATTGATTGCTTGCCCTTCTTTTTGTCTAAATCGATTTTACTCCGTTCTCTGTGCTCAGAGGTGAACCTTGAGGTTCCTGCTCACTAGCTGGGTGACTTTGATTTTCCTGTGCCTTATATTTTCACTTACTCCATCGGACAAATCGCATCTACCTTGCTGGATTACTGGTGGATTCAATGGTGAAATGAGCCGATGACAAAAGCCAGGCACCTACTCCAGTGTTGGCTCTCAGGTTTCACAGCTGGGTATCTAGAGTAGGAATAAGTAAGGGCCGGAATAGGGGTCACTTATGCCTTTGTGGGAACATGGAAAAGGCCCTGTGTATGTTTACCAACCTAGGAATGAGAAAAACAAAGCCTATCAGGTTGGAGAACACTTTAAAGATCTAGATGCATGGTTTAAAATATGGAACCTGGATGTTGTGTGTCTGTGCATCAGAGTCTGGGGAGAAACTTTGACATTCAGTAAAATTTATGTATCAGCAATGGTCTGTGGGCTCTGCGGTTTATCAGATCTTGGGGTCCTGGTTCCTGGCTGGCTCAGGTCAAGTCTAGTGAAAGCCCAGCCTGGGGGAGACTGATGAAGAGAAGCCTGAAGGCTAAGAGCAGATTTCTGTGTACAAAGCAGCCACTTTGTCAGAGCCAGTAACTACCAGCGAATCAGCAGTCTCCAGAATTCAGGGGCAGGATAACAGGCGGGGATAAATGGCCAAGTGCATAAATATATCAAAGGAGATGAAGAATCTCCCATCACTCCTGTCAGGAACCCAGTCAATGGTCTTTCAGCGGACATTTGGACTCCATTGTTCCCTCCCTCCCCTGACAAACCTTTTAGATCTCATTCCTGTAAAATTTTACTACAGTGTAGGGTTCTCCTAGATTGTCTAGGTTGACGACCAGAGGCTAGCATGGGCAGATGATCTGCTTTCATTGATCTGCAGTTTGGAGCTAGAGAAGAGTAAAGACAATTGAATGCATATTTGCGAAGGGTGAAGGATCTTTTGTTCAGTTCTTGCCAGGGAGCAGACAAAGGAAACGGGCTTCACCTGTAACGGGAGGGGTTCGTGTTAGACAGGAGGGAGATTTATCAGGCAGGGAGGATGAAGACACTAAAATGAGTTATGGTATCTCCTTACCTGGAGATCTTCAAAGTAAGATATACTTCCCTCTGACAGGAGCAGGCGGGGGTGGAGGTGGGGAGGTGGGATTCCTAGCTGGAGGCAGGGGAATGGACTTCAGTGACCTTTGAAGGTTGAGTCCAGCCATCTGAGTCTAGGATAAACTAAGATGAGAAAATTTATGGTTTTGACACCCATCAGGTGAATAAATCTGAGCCTCTGCTGGAATTTGAGGAGAAAGAAGATTCCAGAAGCCTGCTCTGGCTTGACCACTCTATCCAGTGACGGTTCCAGCAGAACACAGATGGCTCGTTCAACTCAAGAGGGGTTTAATAAAGAGACTATTTATAAAGGTGTGGGTAAGAAGTAGAGAAATTATAAAGGATGGTAACCCAAAGCTCTTACCTGTGCCTAAAGGGGTGAGGGGAGGGAGCTGCTGTCAGAACACAGGAGAAATTCAGGTATGGAGAGCCATGTTGAGAGGAGCTGTGACCTTCTGTTGAGGACGAATGTCACCAGCTAGAGAGGACCCAGGGAGAGAGCCAGGGAAATAAATACCCTGACGTCACTGTCCTCCCTCCCAATAATCTACTTCCAGGGCTTCTGATTGGTTCATCCAGCTGATGACCCCAGACCAAGAAAGCCCATCGACGTGGTCTGTATAGGTCAGCCTTCTGAGCACAGGGCAGAGGTGCTCCACAGGGTGGAGAGTAGATATGGAGCGGCAAATAAAAGCTGACTGACACAGCCATGGTTTGTCCTCTGACAGTACAAAGTGCCTTTTGGACGCTGAGCACGATTTCAGGCACTTGGAAGAGGACAGTGAACCAGACTTACATTTGGACTAATTGTGATTTAGAAACGTTATCTGCCCCTTAAGCCCCTGAATGTTAAGGTGCCACACAGGTAGTTATTAATATAAGTAAGGAAAGTTACTGAAACTCTCTGTGCCTCAGTATCTTCATCTGCAAAATGAGAATGACAATTGTTTCTGTTTCATGAGGTTGGATTATATGTGCTTGTGCGTGTGAAGCACTTAGAACAATGTGTGGTGTGAGGGGCTCACTCAGTACATGCTAGTTGTTATTACTATTATCATCACTATTGATATTTGTATCTTCTAGCCAATCTCTAGAACTCTTCCTCATCCTTAAAGACTAGATTGTACATCTCCTCACCATGGCTCTCTCTCCCTTGGGCATAGTTGGTCCCCAGATTATCTGGCACATGGTACCCTCCTGGCTTTTATAAGGCCATGATTAGATTTGCATGTGTGTTTTCTCTGCTAGACTCTGCACTCTTCTGGGATGATCTCAGATTCAGCGTCTTTGCCAGCCCCAAGTTCTGGCACATGGGAGGTACTCAATAATGTTGGTCCAGTTTGCTTTGAATGAGATTTTGTACTTCCATGGAGAAGAGTGTGGCCCAGGCCAGTGTCCAGAGGCCATGATGGTGGTAGTGGAAGTAACAGATGAGCTAGATGAAGTGATCTTCTGACTCCAAAGATTGCTCCATACAGCCTGATTGGAGAGCTCCTTCTCCATGGCCTGGGACTGATTTCTGCCCCCAAAGCCACACATTCACAAAGGAAGAGAATGCTGTTGCACAAGGAGGCAAGAGTGGAAGGACTTTTATCTGCCAGAAGACCATAGAAACCATTATTGTTCATCTTGTTGCCTTTTAAGGTGGAAGCTGGCCTTTTTTGCTTATTGGTTTGTTAGGTTTTGTTTTGTCTGCAGTAGGTGGCAAAGAAGACAGTGTTCTTTGTCATTCAGGTAGACTCTCCCCTGCCTCTCTGGTTTCTGCCAGAGAAAAATTCCAGCTATGGATGGAGTTGGCGGATAGCTCCCAGAGCCTTGGGTCAGTTATTTTGCCTATAGCGTTCAGAGTCAGGCCACAAGCACCTTGGTCTCTCCCATGACAGTGTGTGAGGCAGTCTTGGGACTGCATCCCATGGGTCAACTCCCAAGGTCAGGGATGTGCTTCCGAGTTAATGGTAGAACGTATTTATTCCACAGGGATGCAGTTCACAAAACTGAGACTGAAGAACCCTTCAGGATAAATAACCCAGTTTCTTGAGCAAATAATTGCAATAAAATAAAAGAAAGGGGACCCTATAAAGATTTAAGACACATACAATTCACTTAGTGTATGGATTATAATGATTTGGATTCTTATTTGGAAAACTATTAAAAACATTGTAAGAAAGTTGGAAATATTTGAACACAAATTGGTTATTTGATGATTTGAAGGAATTATTGTTAATATTTTGTGGTGTGAAGTAGTATTTTGAATATGTTTTATAAAAGAGTCTTTGTCTTTTAGAGACATAGTCTGAAAAATTATGGATGAAATATATGATCCCTGAGGTTTCCTTGAAAACAATATGGACTGGTCAAGAAGTGGATGGGGTATCGAGGGGGGAGGAGTTAATTGTCAGTGACAAGAGGTGCATGGGAGTTCATTAATCAATTTTATTTTGTACATACATGGTATTTTCCCATAATAAAAAAATATAAATGTGATGGTAGAAATAAATGTACTTTTCATTTGTTTTACCAGGACTCCCTGTAATGAACTTGAAATCCAAACGTAATGTGCCAGATGGAAAGCAATGTAGCTTATGTGAGGGGCGCCTGGTGGCTCAGTTGGTTAAGCTTCCAACTTAGGCTCAGGTCATGATCTCATGGTCTGTGAGTTCAGGCCCCATGTTGGGCTCTCTTGCTGACAGCTCAGAGCCTGAAGCCTGCTTTGCATTCAATATCTTCCTCTCTCTCTGCCTGTCCCCCATTCACACTCTGTGCATGTGTCTCTCAAAAATAAATAAACATTAAAAAAAATGAAGAAAGAATGGGCTTATATGTTTCAGAGAGGAATAGAAAGAAGCTAGTTCATTCCTTACAGGTCAAGGAAAGCCTGGTTTCTCCCTAAAGGCCAATAAGACCTCTGTAATTTGGCCATGTTCTTTCACCAAAGAGCCAGGACTTGAAGGGTTAAAATGATGCCTAGGACCACTTCTGTTGGCCAACTTTCCCTGTGCGATGAGAATGGATTTCCCTGGCAGTTAGCACTGTTGAGGGAAATAGGAACCAGAGCCAGGTGGGACCCTCCAGCTGGGTGCTAGTCAACCTTGCCCGGTGCCCGATGCTCAAAGTTGTGCTTCCTCATCCATATTCACTGAGCCATTTGGGTCTTTCTCTCAATTGTGACTCAGAGAGAGGTGTAATAACCTATTGATATCATACAGCCAATAAATGGGGGAAGGGCCTCTGACATCTGAGTCCTCGGGTTTCAAGCCCAAGCCTCTTTCCACCATGTGATATCACCCTCTCAGGTGCTAGGGTCTTCTCCCCAGGGATGCACCAACCCAGGGTTGCAGATAATAATAGTTGTTAAGAGGTGGATACTGCAAAAGATGTTCTACACATATTAACTCATGTAACCCTCTTAATGATCTCCTAAGGTAAGTACTATCCTTATTCCCATTTTGTAGACAGAAAAACTGAAGTCCCAAATGTCAAGATTTAAACCCAACTGTGTCTGTCCTCAAACCCTTGACTATATTTTTTAAGCTACTTCTTCCTACTTAGTTGAGGCAGATGATGAATGAAAGTTTTTTCAGGGGGCGCCTCGGTGGCTCAGTCGGTTAAGCATCTGACTTTGGCTCAGGTCATGATCTCATGATTCATGGGTTCGAGCCCTGTGTCGGGCTCTGTGCTGACAGCTCAGAGCCTGGAGCCTGCTTAGGATTCTGTGTCTCCCTCTCTCTCTACCCCTGCCCCGACCACACTCTGCCTGTCTCTCTCTCAAAAATAAATATTAAAAAATTTAAAAAAAGTGTTTTCAGAATTCACTCAAATAGAGGCCCAGCTGGAAATGACAAGGAAAAGGGCTTATGCCATCAGTGCCCTGAAGAAATGCCTTATGGCCACATTTTGGGATCACTTACTTATTATTGTGCTTACAGCATTCAGTATAGCATTTACGATATGCCAGGCCACATTGCTCACCCTTTTATGAATGTTAACTCATCAAATACAGCAGCCTTGTGAGATGGGTATGGGCTGATTTTATTATTCTCATCTCACCAATGGGGAAACAGAGGCACTTGCCAACATCACAGAGCTAATAAGATGCAGAGCCGAGATTCAGCCCAGCCAGTCTTGTGCCTGAGCCTGTGTCTTTGACCTCTACATTGCCTTCCCCCCAAGCGTTGTACCTGCTCACAGCCTGTCAATAAGAGTTGGGTCCTAGAATGACTTTCATTCTTGTTTCACAACTCTGAATAATAAAGACCAAAGTGCCTTCTATTGGCTGGCATAGTCACAGGCTCACAGCCTGTCAATAAGAGTTGGGTCCTAGAATGACTTTCATTCTTGTTTCACAACTCTGAATAATAAAGACCAAAGTGCCTTCTATTGGCTGGCATAGTCACTGAAAGGTAGTGACTAATTCCACTGAACTTAAACTCCAAGCCATGCGTGTGTGAAATTGCTCTATTCACTTGTGTCAGAAATGTGTTTTGAGGACTGACTATACCTTTTTGAGAGCTGCAATAATAAGAGAGAAAATATGAAATTTAATGGGATAAATCACATTAAAGAGCTCAATACTCTGTAGCTATTAATATCCTTATTACCTTCTCTGATCTGTCTGCTCCGCCGTGGGCACCACAGCCTGGGCCACCGTCCCGTCCCCTCTCTCGCTGCCCTTCTCTGCTCTGCACCTCCCCCTCCTCTCCTCAAGCTCATCTGTGAGAGTTCCCAGCCCACAAGCCAGTGGTTCCCAGAGGGGAGGCGGATGGGTGACACAGGTGAAGGGAACACTATCATGAGTGTGGTGTGTGGAATGGTTGCATCAGTGTATTGTACACCTGAAACTAACATAACATTGTATGGTAACCATACTACAATAAAAAGAAAGTGTTCTTCTCTAGCCCTCCCTGAGGGAGGGGTCTCCTTCCTGGTCCTGTTGAACTGAGGCATGGCCACATGACATGCTCTGGCCAGCGAAATGAGAAATGTGCGTCAATCCAGACGGAATTGTTAAAAGCCCGGCCGTGCCTTGCCGCGCTCCTTTTCCCTCACGCTAACACATCCAGCAATGGTTGGGATGGTAGCGGCTTTTCACTGTGGGTCCTAGAGTGATGAGATTCCACGTCGAGACCCCCCATGACCCTCGATGGACACGCAAAATAAGATGTCAAGCTTCATCTTGTCCTGTATTTCCTTTTTTCCCCTCTTCATCTAAACGGGCCTTCCTTTCCTCTCTCAAATGTTCCAAACTCCATCTACCACAGGCTCTTTGCACATGCTCCTCCCTCTGTCCAGAACATTCTCCTTCCCGCCTATCCCCTTTGCCAGTTAACCTCTATCTGTCCTACTAGGTCTCCGTGGGCTTTCACAGGAATGCATTTCCTTGATAAACCTCATCACACGATAAGCTTACCTTTGTTGCTGTGTTTATTTGGATAATGCTTATTTTGCCCACCTGACCATATACTTCATAAGACCAGTTGCTCCGTTTTTATTTACTTACTGGCCCTAGCCCCTGGTATCGTCTCTGGCACATAATGGGGACTCAAATAATTTTTATTGAATAGTTGAGTTGATATATTGCAGTGCTGACAGGATGGAAGTTGGAAGCAGACTTCTCGGATTTGAATCCCACCCTGCTGTTTAGTTGTTGTATGACCTTGGGTGACTTATTGAATCTCTTTCTGCCTTAGTTTCCTCATCTGTAAATGGGGAGGAAAACAGTGCCTGTCTCCGAGGTGTCTGTGCCAATTACATGGATTGAGATATGTGTGCTGTTTGTGCACTTACTGTGTCTGGTCTCCAAGCCCACCTCTCAATACTTTGTTCTGGGGGGCTGGTAGTTTCCTTATTTCCTTTTCCAACCTCTCTTCCCAGATGGTGAGGCTTAGGTCAAGTCACTGAGAGACGCTGGCGGGATCCTTAGAATATGAAGGAAGAGGGGCGCCTGGTTGGCTCAGTCAGTTAAGCCTCCGACTTTGGCTCAGGTCATGTGGGTTCGAGCCCTGTGTCAGGCTCAGTGCTGGCAGCTCAGAGCCTGGAGCCTGCTTCCGATTCTGTGTGTCCCTCTCTCTCTCTGCCCCTCCCTGCTCATGCTATGTCTCTCTCTGTCTCAAAAATAAATAAAACATTAAAAAAAAAAAAAGAGTATGAAGGAAGGGAGAGAGGGGGGTTCTTTTGGGTTTCAGCTCCCATCCACATGTGACAGCAGCGGAGGATGGATTCACCCACAGCCTCCGGCTCCTCGCAGCTCCCCCTGCACCCATCACGTCTCCCCTCCCTTCCTCAGAAGTAGTAATACTGTTGGCTGCCTCCCCCTGAGCGATCCTAGCCCCAGCGCCCCACGTCTTCTCAGGGGTCTGGGACCATGCATGCGGTGTGCCCCGCCCCCCCTCCATGGCGACCCCTCTCAGTAAAGATCCAAGGATGGGCTGTGTGTTCTTCCTTGGAACGCCCACATCCCACTAGCCCAAGCTTTCCCTTTTGTGTCCCCGGCTCCAGGACTGGTGGCTGTAATCCCACAATTATTTATCTGTAGGCTACCGCGGAGCCCCCTCTTGGAAAACCTATCGGACCCTATTCCTGATTCCTGACTGGGCCCTCACTGACACAATATCTAAAGTCCTTAGAAGAGCATCAGGCACAGAGCGGGCACCGGCTACCGGTCAGCCCTGCATCGGTCTAAGCAGGAGAGAAAACCAACAGTGCCCAGCAGAACTCTGTGGAGGGCGCGAGGTGCTCGGCATCTACCCAGGACAACGCAGACTCCACGTGCAGAACAGACCTGCCTGTGCCCTCCCCTGTTACTCACACACGCACCCAGGTGGGATTTAAAGCAAATGAGGACACAGCTTCCATAGCATTAGCAATTTTTTATTTTTCCTTTTTTGTTGCATAGGAAATGCAGTACTTTCTTCCAGTAATTGTATTGTAATGTGAGAAGGTGGTAGCACTAATGGTTGAATACAAGAGTTAAACTAATCCACACCAGCTCAAAAAACCTGTGGAGATTTAGTTGAATAAGAATGGACGCCCACAGTGATTCTCAACCAATTACAAATTTTCACAGAACACAGTAAAACTAAAAGGGTAGCTATGAGAGTCAATACAAGTATACTAGAGGCACAGGGGGCCCGGCTCATAAAAACAAATGTCAAACCAAGTTATTAACACGGGGGGTGTTTAGTTTCACAACAGATCTCTTTTCATCTCTGGAAGTGTTCGGTCCCCTACCCCCCAACAATTTAAAACGAGGAAAAAAAAAAAAAACAACGAGGTATCTTGAGTGGACAGATTTCCAAGGGTGGTGGGAAAGGTCCCCAGAGAACTTTGTTCTGCATTAAGAGGTCAAGGATGTAGGGAAGGAGAATCATGTGTTTGCCTTTGAAAGTCTTTCCTAAGGCCCTCCTAGAACCTGACAAAGCTCCAGCTCTAGGCTGAGTTAGTACGTCAGTGGTGACACTACCAAATGCCTTCACAGTGCAGACAGGCTGGTCTGAGACCAGGGAGAAAAAATACGGAGCTGACTGCTCTCTCAAACCTCCATCCCAACATAGCCAGTGGCCTGTGACCTTTGGTCGAGATGGTAAAACCAAACCAAACCAAACCAAACAAAAAACACGCTGATTTATAGACTAGTACTAAAAAAAAAAAATAAAAAATAAAGGAAAATAAGAATAACACAAATAGAATCAAAGAGGGAAAAGCTTCCGTCATTTGGAGAAGTCGAGCAGAACAGCAGGAAGAACAGCCCAGTTCGTTGGACAGCTATTTGCCTTCAAAGCACTGTGCAGATACACCGGTTCACACAGCATGGCCCGCTGAGCGTTTCCTCCCCCGCAGGCGCTCTGGCTGGGTTAGAGGTGGCGCTCCTGCCATGCAGTCCTGTGGTCCGGACACATTTGGGAAATGGTGTTTTTTGAATTAAATCGCATCAGGAGCGCACACGTGAGACTCACGATGCCTGGTACACAGGCGAGGGCCTGTCCCCGCGCTGCGGCCTCCCCGCCCTGGCGCTCAGCTGCAGGTGATCCTGCGTCTTCCTGAGCATTTCCGGTATCTAGGCCCCACCTCCCCGCTCCCCTCATCTGGTTATGTGACCCTTTGGGGTATAAAAGGCAGATGGGTGCTGGTTTAGGGGGAAAAAAGTGAGATGAAACTTACTTAATTTGAGAAGCAAGTAGTTTCAAATTTAGACCAAATAAAAATATGTTAAAAAAATCCCGTGTTAATAGCAAACTTCTTTTTCTTATGAATCGGGCCCAAAGTTTGTACAGAGTTTTATTTCTGAAGAAAATATTGCAACTGTGCATGAAACTAAATAGCCATGTGATTTCTTAAAGATTTTTTTCAATTTTTTTTTCTTTTCATATGAGGAAGTCTGGTGTGAAGACGGATCAAGCATGGGTACCTGGCTGAACATTGTCCGTTAAGAAAATGCTCCAGGGTCGGCTTAGCGTCCGCCGAGGGTCAAAGAAAGTGTCCCTCGCTTAGAAATGTTCTCAGAGTGTCTTCGTAGCACAGTTCTTGAAATACAATTGGGCGTGTTGAGTGAGACAAAAGTCTTGCCAGGGACTGATTTCTGAAATCAACCACCCATGCTTGTCCCCTAGGAAAAAGAGAACAAAAAACAAAAACGAGAACAAAAACACAAGTAATACTGAATTTAAGTAAATGTATACCTCCAAAATACTGAAAACAGCCGAAATCAAGAAAGACAGAATTTGCGTTCTCAGTGAAATACCTTTAAACCTAGCTGACAAGAACCAAGTCAGAAAAAAAAAAAAGACTAACATAACTTTGAGTAATATTCATACAGTTCACTAAGCATTATGGAGTAGCATGCATTAATATTGTACGGTTATTTTACATCACCTATACCAGAAGGTCCTGACTGACAGCAAAGGCTACCGGTGTAGAAAAATCTTACTTCAGAAGAGCAATATAATACAGATTTCACAGGCACTACATTTTAATATATCAGGTATTATGCTGGTTTTCTTATAATTCTTTCTGTCCTAAAGCTGGCATTATAACAATGACCAAAAAGGCAAGGATTGAAGTAAACGGAAAGTAGATACCAAAGTTGATATAGTTTTTTTTTTCTTCAGATAGATTAGTGCATAGTTCTCATGCAGATAAACACTGCTATGCATTTACACTGTTGGAAAGCAGAGTGAATTGAGCCCAAGTTGTCACATTGGTGTAAATCATTTTGTCAGCCTGTTATAGCACCATGTAATGGATTTGCATTAAACATTAAATTGATTTCAGAATTGGTGACACAGTATTCACTACAGTTAAGTGCTATGGAACAGCTTCAATGTTACCTGCTATCTATCAAAGCAATTTTCATCCCACTGCTTTTTTATTGGAAAAAAAATAAAAGGAAAACATACGCGACACTAATTAGGCAAATGCACAGCCTTGGACGTGGAGAAGGCAGAGCGGGTTTACTGTCAGACAGTAAATACATGCATTGACTTCAGGACGAACTTGGCCTCGGAAGCCGATGTGAGCGAAAGCGCCGCCGGTGGGCAGTGCAGCTTTCTGAGAGGAGACTGTCCTGGGACAGATCTCGGGGGCGGGGGCGGGGCGCCACTGAAGCTCTCCTTACACTATGATGCCAGTGGTGTTTGGAATTTGTTCTATGGAGGCCTGCTACCGGGAAAAACAAACAAACACTGACAGAAAGCTAGAAGCAAAGAAAGAAATATGGGGAGACAGAGAGACAGAGAGAGACCACCACCACTATGAACAAAAAGATAGTTCCAGAGACATGATGTGAAGTACATTGACATTCTTAGAAATCCCACCCCTCCCCCCCAAAAAGAGCACAAGGGAAAAAATATTTTGCTTAATCCAGATTTCGTAAATACTTGATGATGCTGTAACTACAGGGATAAGGGTTTGAAAAGTAAAAGGCAAACTTTTTGAGGGATGGGTTTTGCATATTGCTGTGGGCTGAATGAACACCATGACTCTGGAAAGTTGGGTTCCCTTACACTTGGACTGTCAGAGAATGAAGAATGCAAGCTTGGGGAGGTGTACTTTCTTGTCGTCATTGGCTTGCAGGGGTGGGGGGACCCACAGCTGACTGCGGGGCGGGGGTGGGGAGGAGCTAACACCAAGAGCGGCCATGCCAGGATGTGAAGAAACAGAAAAGGTTCCCGAACCCTCAAAGGAAAGTGAAAGGCTCTGGGATGGATAGAGTGGCCTTGGGGAGAGGGCCTCTGCCCATGAATGATCAGAAAAGGAGCATTTTAGTGGCAGGGGAATGGGCCAGAAAAAAAATAAAAAGCATACAGAAAAATGATCAGATTTAGTGTTTGTGCCTCTGACTTCAGTTCCCAAAGAAAAAACATGGAGAGTGATATGAGGGACTTCTCTTGCCAATACTGTTAATGCCATTTGATGGGAGAGAAAAAATTCAAATGTGTCTCAGAATCAAGGGCGGGGCCTTTGCATTGGGCCAGCCCTCAGCCTGTCAGCCTGCACACCTCAGGTAGCAAAGTCTTCCTCAACATCTTCTCTTGGCTTTCATCTAAAAGGTAAACACTCGGATTGTTGGTGTTTCTTTTTTCCTGCTTAATCACAACTGAACTACAGTTTCCTGCTGCTTTCTGGACAATGAAACATGAACAAAAATGTAACTTAGTGTATTTAATACTTAACCCCTGTTCGTTATCACCCTAGACTGCCTCCTTAATGTTTTAAAGCCTTTAAAACATTTTTTTCCTGCAAATCTGTTCAGAGTTCCCTAATTTTAGCTTCATCAAACTTAATACAACAAAATACCTTCAAAAATACAGCATACCTGTAACGTCCATTTACAATGGTTTTTCAGTAGACCTATACTTCTCAAGCATAGGAATATGCTATACCATTGAGAGAAAAAAATAACTGTATTTAAATACTTACAAAAAAAAAAAGGAAACAGGAAAGTTTTAAACTTAAATCCAGTTCCCAAGGGGGGTGCGCGGGAGGCGGGAAAGAAAGAAAAGCAATTCTATGAACGCTGCCTTTATAATGGACAATCAGAAATTTCACTAGGCTAATTTGACAGAAATGTTTCCTCATTTAAACAACATTACAAAAGTCCTGCGTTATAAAATAGGGTAGAATAAATCAGTGTAATCAATAAAACTATACAACAATACAAATTACATATCTTCTGAGTGGGCAGTTTATTCTCTCTCTTTGCAGTCATGACTACAACATGCTCACTAGAAACAACTAAAACTGCCCAAACTATTGCTTAGTTTGTTTTGTTTTAAAAAAAGGGTGCAATTTTATTGTATATACAACCAATTTACTGGTAATACCTTGGCTTATAGCAAAGGTTCTGACAAAATGTTTGTCTAGGCTTTTTTTCCCTTCACTGTGAAGCACTGAAAGCTGCTATTTTTTTTCTTTTTTTTCTTTTTTCTTTTTTTTAGTGCACATATGTCATAAGAAAGTAATGCCCAGCTAAGTGCTATCGGGGAAGGCGAGTATGCTGGCTGGCTATAGGAAGTGACACCGCACACTGACAATCACACCATATGACAGCGCCAAACGACTATTCAACCACTTATCAGACACATACGAAAATCCAAAATGTTTTATTTTATTTTTTTTTCCTTAAATAGAGATAACCAGTAAACAATTTTCAGAACTTGGAAGTTTAAAAACGTGCATATAAAAATGGGCATTATATCCTTTTTATTGAATGTGGATTGACTGCGGTCTGCTAAGAAAAATGGGGTGTGGGAGCTGAAGAAAAAGGAAGTTGTCTTTTTTTTTTTAAGGCTTGCTTGTGAAAGGAACAGTTGTAAAAACAAAATTGCTTGAAGCAGGGTCAGCTTAGTGCTTCACAGTTTGACTGCTTCTCTAAGAGGAGCCCTTCCTGCGCACGTGCATTCAAAAATCACAAAAAAAGTACAAAGACAAACACCTAAAACACACTGCGTCAAGTGCAGCACCGACTTTGGTCAAATAAAAAAAATAAAAGAAAAATTAATAATCGCTAAGCTTTTCTACACGATATAAGCAGGTATTGCATATTTTCATATATCTGGGGGGAAAATAAAGGAAGACTCCAAATAAATTGTAAAATGCAGCAACATCCAAAATACTGATATTCTAAGCCATCTACAGATCTCAGAACAGCACTGCCACTGACCACAGAGGACAATAAAGACTACTCCTATCTGCGGAACAACTAACTTTCTATTTAGTTCTAGATGTTGAAACTGACGATGGCTGACATAAAAGTCACATTTACAAAAAGTGTCTCCAAATGCTTGACTAGGGAAAAACCCCTTTCAATAGAGGAGCATATGTGCAACAATTCCACAAATAATCGCTATCCAGGGCAAGGCACATTGATATGGAATTTTTGTTTTCGTGCAAATTAAGGAAAAAAAACAAAACAAAACAACATTGTTTCAGGGGGGAAAGATGAGGAGCAAAGTGTCTTCCCAAGAATTTCAGTTACTTGATTGTATAGGACAGTAGTAGAACCCTTCTGAAGGGCTGAAAAACATAGTTTAAAGGCAAGCGCCTAGAGTAGGGATTACAATATTGTGTCTTAATGCACTCTACTTTATCCTACATTAACTATATAAAAATTAGTTACTAACACTAGAACATGCAGAGACTTTCTCTGATCAGCAGGGCTTTGCCAACCAGAACGTATATATATGTATAGTATAGGAAACCTTCTTGAAGTTGCATGGGAAGCAAAGGGGGTGCTTTGCTGTCTGGTAGAAAAATCACTTGCACTTTTTTTTGTTTTTTGTTTTTTTTGTTTTTTTGTGAGTTGTTTTTTTTTTTTTTTTTACGTAAGATACAGGACATTTGGGGGTGCAAACTTTTTTTTTCCCTAACAGGTACCCTTGATCTGAATGGGCACCAGCATTTGTGTCAGTATTGGTTTCATTATTATTATTATTATTATATTATTATTATTATTATTTTCCCATAGCCCAGTTCAGGGGCGCAAAGGTCTTTAAAATTTCTGGACAATCTCTGGTACAATGAAGTGTCTGATAACTGATAAATCCTATGTTGCTGGACACATGTAAAAATTTTCAGAATTGGCATAATCCATTATAGTGACTTCTAGCTTATAAAATTAACAGATACCATGATTTCATTTTAGTTATGTGCTTTGATAACAGAAAATAATTAATTAGCATTTAATGTAGTTAACATATCGTGGTAAAAGCACCATTAGATTTGTTTTTTGTTTTTTTTTTTAAATTTTCCTTCAGTTTTTAAAGGGATACAAGTTTAACAATAAAAAACATAAAAAGCAAAAATAGCTCCCCTTTTTCTTGCAAGGCTGTTTTTTTACCCCAATAATTTAGAGTCCTGGGGTGGGAGGACTTGAAAAACAAAAATAGAATTTTCAACAATCTCTATCTTACAAAGATATTTAGCTATCCAATGAAATTGCACTTTACTCATTTCAAAATTCGATTGTTTTGATTGATTCCTGTCAGTTTCTGTCAAAACAGACCATCTTCCCCATTTCCACGTGAATTTGTGTGTCATTGTTGAAATTGTTGAAAAAATGTTTTTTTTTTAAATGTAAGTGCAGCATTTCACAACTTTTAAAAAACTGAATAGTAGTAGTAGTAGTTTGTCGTTTCGGAATTGTTCTGCAACGTGAGTGGATTCACTGTCCTTGTGGGCCATGTTATAGATTTAACTGCTGACTGCTGAACCAAAACCAAACTAAAAGAAAAAATAAAAAAGGAACATAACTGCATTTTCTTTTTCCAATATGTTACAGAAAAACATTGCCCTTTGACTGTCCCGTAAGTTATATACTGCAGATCTCAGCTACTACAAAAGATTTAGTTCTCCATGTGCCTCCTGATGGCTCAAGGAGGCTCACACCTGTGTGGGTAAATTCATGAAATACTGTGAAACAGCCAGGCTCCGTAAGGAAAGTGTGTTACAACGGGAAGTCAGTGAGCAAGAGTAGACCTCCGCTAGCCACATCGCCTAATGCTCACGCTACCACGGAAACACTCCACATGTTACAAAGCCCAACCATTTCCAGCACCATATGAGAAAATTACAACAGT
Organism: Suricata suricatta; assembly: GCF_006229205.1. NCBI lineage: Eukaryota > Metazoa > Chordata > Mammalia > Carnivora > Herpestidae > Suricata > Suricata suricatta. The sequence continues at coordinate 93,056,715 of NC_043707.1, forward strand.
CCCTAAAGTATTTAAAAAAAAAATCCCAAAAGGTTATGGCCTTTGCTGTTTGACCATAATGCTCGCTGTTTCCATGTACAAGTTGATTTGATTCTCCCCTTCCACTGACAGTGAAGTTGTAACCGCGCTGGGTTGAGGGTGCGTCCATGTTACAGAGTTGAGAAGGGGTCAGGTGGTCTGTCTGGTGGATGGTGGGACACCGCGACTTTTATCCCAGGTACCAGGACTAGAAGACAAAAGGAAAAGAGTGATTAGAGGTACAACTTGGAAAGTAACATATTTTAGAAGTTGCCCTTCCAATCATGAAACTGGGATCTCTATCAGGAATGAAGGTGGCAGGGGGGAGGGGGAGCAGATTTTCTGGGGAAATAGAAGAATGACAAACAGTAGTAAATATTGAGTCACTGAAGCTGATCTTATTCCTTTGAAGTTAAAACTCAGTGACTTCATTGGGGTTTGCCAACATTCTGAATGTCTTAAAAATAAAGTATTTGTGTCCACTAGACACACACACACACACACACACACACAGACACACACACACACACACACACACACACGGCACTCTACAGGAGGGCACAGAGCTCAATCACCTAGTCACTGAGTCCTCAGTGCTTAGCACAGTGCCTGAAGTAGAAGGTTCTCAACAAAGAAATGCTGAATGAATGGACGATGGGTGAGGGGAGAGGTTTCATGGGCTGATCAATGTCCACTTGGATGATTTTTCACATCTTTTTTTTAATATTGACTCTTTATTTATTTAAGTTTTTATTTTAATCACCTGGTACTCATTATGACTAATATACTCCTTAATCCCCATCATCTATTTCTCCCAGTCCCACCCACCTCCCTCTGGTAACTATCAGTTTATTCTCTATAGTTCAGAGTCTGTTTTTGGGTTTCTCTCCCCGCTACTTGCTTGTTTGTTTTGTTTCTTAAACTCCACACACGAGTGAAGTCATTTAGTACTTGTCTTTCTCTCACTCATTTCACTTAACGTTATACTTTCTAGCTCTATCTGCATCATTGCAAATGGCAAGATATCATTCTTTTTTATGGCTAAATAGTATTTCAGTGTGTATACACACACACACACACACACACACACTCTTCATCCATTCATCAAGCGATGGACACTTGGGCTGTTCCCATATTTTGGCTATCGTAAATAATGCTGCCATAAACATAGGGGTGCATGTATCCCTTTGATTTGGTGTTTTTTCTGTGTTTTGGGTAAATATCCAGCAGTGCGATTACTGGATCCCAGGGTAGTTCTATCACATCTCCTTTTCAATGAGATGAAGGCTCTAAAGATGCTATTGTGACATTCTTTTAACAGGCACAGATGATCAATAGCAACATAAAAATAAACAGAGGTGAAGTAGAAAAAGTGGTGTACCAAGAGTCCTATGTATTTGGGCAAGTCACAGCACCTCTTTTATGCCTCTTCTCCTTATATGTACGTGGGGTAGATTTTGTGATGTAAAATGCTCTCAGCTCAATATTTCTAAAATGATACTTTCAAAAATGACATATAATAATCAAGTGGTATCAAGACTGCACCCTATTAGCTGCCATGATGCCCAAAGGACAAAAATGAGGCCACTGCATTGTCTGTGTTTATGCTTTTGCTCATTCCGCATTTATTTAGAGTCTTCCATATGCCTGCTGGGTCCAGTTACCAGTTACCTTTCCAAAAATCCTTAGGTGATGAGCTTTGGACAACAGTGTGGTGATACATCACTGTCTATGCTGGCATTTCTTTCTCTGTTGCCTACACAAAATGACCAGTTATGGTCTAATATCAGATTCAGTTTCTTAAGTGAAATAGAGAAGTACGTGGCTTTTGCCAACCTTTCTCTGGTGATACCCTGCCAGGTTCACCACGTTCATCATCATTCACAGCAAAATCATCAACTTCAGCAAAAGTAAATGCCTCTGAAAATCACTGACTCGGCACTCTCAGAAAGGGGCCCATTTGAGTTGATTCAGTCTGATGAAGGTTTATCGGTGCCCAGGAGAGTCAATTAGGTAAATTAAGGACTCTGATCCCAGGGATAAATGGCAAAGTGATAGCTATGTGGAAGTGGGTATGAGATTTCCTGGTCACACGAGCTACCTTTGATTTCCAGAGGACTTGAAAACCCCAAGCCTAAACCTTATAACAACGCATCCTGGGTACTTTTCGATGTTCTACTTTGACCACACGCTTGGAGGAAACACAATAAAGCCTCTTGCATCCCGAAAGGAAATCAAACACACACAGCCTAAACCTAGCTGGACAAAAGGAAGAAGAGGGGGGAAGAAAAGAGAGGGGAGGCGAATCCCCAGCCCGTAGTTTTAGTAGGTGTCTCCGAGTAGCTGACGGACCACGCTACAGCTGCACTCTCTCTTTAACAAAACAGTCTCAAAGTTTGGGTGCGGCAAATCATGCTTACAGATTTTCTGTTCTCACACTTTCTAAGTCAGTTGTGAAATCCCAGCCTTCTTCAATCTGACGCTGCATAGTAGCTCTAGAAGTAAACATCGGGGACCCAGGGAGTCGGCAGGGGGAGCAGTTTTCCATACCACCGTTTCTGGACACAACCTCAGCGCGCTACAAAAATCTGCAATGCCTCTGCACTTCTCTTAAAAAGCAAAGCAAAAAAAAAAAAAAAGTTTCTTCACACATCTTACTATTCAGTGTGTGCCTTGCAGACAAGGTTACCCCAGAGCAGCTCTGTAATCCTTCACTGAAATAGGCTTTATTGATTGCTCTGGTCTATTGTTCTCTTTTCAAGTCCCCCAAGTTCAAGTTCATCCTGGTGTTACATCATGTCTGGTTGCTAAGAGCAACCAGACAGACCCAGACGTGACTATCATTAGCAAGAAACCCTCCGCTCTCCTCCCACCAACCTTCCAGTGGCTCTGACGTAGCAAGGCCCACTGCAAACACATTGAAGTATTTATTCTGCCTAATTTATGACCTACACAGCAAGCAAGACCCCCACTCCAAAAACCAACACTGTTGTATATTTAATTAATCTGTCTTTCTCTGGCACTTGGGAAAGTTAGACAAAGGACTAATTATTGTGTTTCACTCTCCATACTTTTCTTTAGGGGGGGTGGTGAATATTTGCATGGGAAAGAAAACTACAAGGCCTAGTGTTGCCCCCCCCACTTTTTCTTTTTGCCCTATTGACATTTCATGAAATACTTTAGCTGCTTAAGGGAATTAGAAAAAAAAATGTGATGTGAATGTTACTCCTTCTGAGTTGGTATTCAGTAACACAAATCAACTCATGACATGTTTAAATTTAAATGCTAACCACACACTCTCAGAGTTACTTTAAAGGTTAGTTTTTAATCAATAGAAGTTGCTGACTCCGGGTTTTTGAGCTGCGCACTGCAGCTCTTGGGCTTTTGTCTAACGTTAGAGCTTTCAAACTTTTTTTTTTCCTTGAGATGATTTTAGCAATGATTTTCAGACACAGAAGGCTATTGTGCTCTGACCAGCAACATGTCAATACAGAAGCGAGTTGCCCTGTGGTGTGGTGTCAATATGACTCCTGAAGACATGGGTTGGGGGTCTTTAATAACCCGTGAAAAAAACTTAATTAACCCTTTCAGGCCCAAACCAAAACCTATTCTTAAACTTTTTCACTCCTGTAATTTGACCATTAGTACTTATTTCAACATCACACTAATCTTCATGACAATGAACCCAGCTACTTGACCAAGGCTTTCCCGAATGGGGAAGTCAATCCGTTAGAGGAACCACACAGGGAATTTGTTTTTTGTTATTTTTTTGGTTTTTGAAGTTTTTTTGGCGGGGGGGGGGGGGGGGGGGGGATTAGGTCTCTTTGATTAAATCATTCATTTGCAGAGATGTCAGGTACAATTATAATCATAATCAAAAAATATATCCATTTCACTAAATTATTTTCTCATGATCTAATTGTAGCTGAAGACACTCCTAATTCCTTTATGATGAATGTGATAGCTACACATGTATATGCCTCTCCATTTCTAGAAACTTCCATGAACTTCTCCTATCATTAAACGGACAAGATAGTATGTGGAAAAGCCCATTTTTCTCTTGTGATATTTTGTTAGAAAATCTATTATGCAACCAGTGCCAATTTCAAAGTATCACTTGAAGAATGACTCTGAGCATTTTCTTCTTGGGTCATACAAACAAAATATAAATTGTTAAATATAAATGTTAAATTGTTGGGGTTGGGTAGCAAAAATCACCAGGAAAATGGTGCCACACTAAACAAAGTTCATTGATAGAGAGTCAAAAAATGGTCTTCAGACATGTACTGATGCAAGCTTACATTTTATATGGTTTCTGCCTTCATAATTTAGAAGCCCTTAATCTAACCTACTGTATCCAGATGGACTACAAAGAAATTTCTGTCCCTTATCTGCAGCGAGTTCCAATATTACAATACAATATAGGATGATGTTATCTTGATACATTTACATTAAGGAAGTAAACACAGAGCTTTGATCTATTTTCTCCTCAGGGACTTTCAGCTCTGGTTGTTTTGGAGGTCCGTAAATCCACAACTCCCACAGAGGCGCTAGTTAAGTAAAATCACCCTGCTCCACTCACAATTTCTACAGTTTGGGATGTGCTGCGGGGGAGTGAAGGGGGGAGGTAATTGTCCTCTCTCAGTGTTCAAGGTGAAACATCAAAAGAAACCTGCAGTCCTGGACCAGAGCTCAGCTTTCCTTTTCTCCAGTCAAATGAAGAAGTAATCTCATCAGGTTGGAAAGTGCTGACTAAGGATTTAATAAAGTGCCTGCAGATGTGGCGTCTCTAAGGTATTCAACTCATGTAATGCAAAACAGCTCCACAGTGAATGTGCTTATAAAATTTCATTTAACCATTGCAGCGCGAAATTTTTTTTTTCAGCGTTCTCTAAGGAGTTTTATCACACTTCCCGCCCCTTAATTTACAGCTCCATGAAAGTTGGAATCCCATTCTGCTGGGATTCTGGAATACTCACAGTAGTCAGGTTTTATGAACCATAAACAATATCCATCCGGCTGCATCCTAAACAGGAAGGCTGAATGGCAGTAGGCACCTCTGGCAGTGCCAGGCTCTTTCCTTCCTGATGCCCCACGGGGAGCAATTAGGAAACCCTTTTCCAAAATTTGGTCATGAGGCGGCCCAAGACATGGTTAAAGAAGACTCAACTCCTGAGTTAACAACAAACATTCTAATGTGAATAACAACTTTTTAAAAAAGGCCTTTTATATACTCCTCTCACTGAGGGCCGGACGTATATCTTAACAACAAAAGGAAATACAAGTCTCTTTGAATAGCTATATTTTTCTTTAACCAAAAAAAAAAAAGAGAGAGAGAGAGAGGGTGCAGGGGGTGTGGATGGGGAGGGTGGAACAGACTGTGACGCAGCAGAATCTGTTTTTCAAATTAAAAAGTTAAACAAAAGGCCTCAAGGGCAAAGTTGAACGCTACGGAAGGAGGCTGTTAATGTGGAATCCAGAACTGGGTGTGACGCTTCGCTTTCTTCTCCCCACAAGGTGGGTTATTTAAGGACATTCATGCACTTATAAAGGAGACATGCAGAGACAGGGGTGCCTCTGTCCCCACCACCCCAGCAGGCCCGCCGCTTCATCAGCCCCAAAGAGGATGCTACCAACCAGGACCACAGGAGTTGTGGTTGCCATTTTGACTCTTCTCTTGAAAAGGTACTATATCTCTCCTGGGTCACACTCCTCCAGTTATTCAGTTTTGGCTTCCTGCTCTTGTTTGGAGGAGCGAAAGCCCACTGTTTAGCCAAGGGCAAAAAAAAAAAAAAAAAAAAAAAAAAATCAGCCAAAAGCCTGGTAGCTCCCCAGTCCCCTTTCAAGACAATGGAAATGGACAACCTTCTGAGTTTCTCACATTAGTAGACACCATTTTGGAGCATTTCTTCCCTCATTCCACAAGCACTGGGGACCTAATGTGTGCTCAGTGCTATGTGTGCTAGGCTCTGGGGACAGAATGTGTGTAATAAGGAGACTCCTTAAGGAGTCATTGTGCAGAAAGAAGGCATGGAATTGCAGCCTTCTGTACCTTTCAAGATACCAAGTACCTTGCTGTTCTCACAGTAGGATCTTTATCAACTTAATATTGACTGAAGAGGCTGAGCATCCAATATCCAAGGGACCCAAGGTTGAGCCCTACTTTTTTCCCTTAACCAGTTGTGGGATTTGAGGTAGGCTGGTCTCCGTCTTCGGGCCCCCAGAGGGCAGCTGTGAGGACCATTCTGTACTAGAAGAGAGGAGGGCAAGTTTTCACACTGGTTTATTCTGGAAAAGGTGGCACGCCATACCCAGGAGTCAGTTATTGGTATTGCCGGCCATGGGCTTTGATCTCTGCCATCATTTTTCTTGTCTGATTTTGTTAATTAAAGAAAACCTGTTTTCAATAATGCTAAACCAAGACTTGTTTATTGTACGGGAAACTATTAAAACATTAATGGGCCACAATTGGCCCCACTTACCTTTGTGGCTTATCTTTTAACTGCTTGTACTCAACACTTGCGCTGTGTTAAACTTCTTCCAGATCCCCCAAAGCCAAATGCTTTCTCCCTGCTGGGCCTTGGCACGGGCTGGCCCCCTCTCCGTGGCTTTGCTAACGCTCACTAGCTCTTGCATTCTCAGATTAGCATCCCTTCTTCCAAGAGGTCTTTCTCGAGGCCTGGCATCCCGGGGTTTACCTCTGTCACAGTCACTGAGCTGTAATTACCTGTTTTCTCCCTAAGAAAATGGATATGTTCCTGAGTGTGGCATCCCCAGTGTCTGGCACAGAATAGCCACTTACTCAATACTGTTAAGGAAGGAAGGAAGGAAAGAAGGAAGGCAGGAAGGAGCTAACTCTAAGGTTCTGGAAGCCTGGTATCAGTTACCCCAACAGGGCATTTAGATGGATGACTTCTAGCGTGGCAGTGCTGTATCCGGGCCCACTCCACATGGCCACGCCTCCCTAAATGACAGGCGCGTGCTCCCCCCAGGGAGAGGCACAGGTCTCCACAAGCCTCCCCAGGCAGTTCTCTGAAGAGCTGCTGCAGTGGGGCCAACTGTGGCCAACTGCATCAGTAGCATGTGCAAGAGTTTTGTAACGTGGACGGCTGCCTACTTACTACAAGCATAGAGGAGTTGTCCAAACCACCGCTCCCTGGAGAGTGACCGTGCTGCTCCCGGCCAAGACCTCTGTTTGGTTCAAACCTCAAAACGGGAAAACACTAATCTTTTTACCCAATAAGCCATCCAGCACCTCCAAACCTTGAGAGTACGTACACGATCCAATTATTCCGACTCTTGTTCCAAAGTCTAAATTGTTCGCGTATTCCAACTTGCCCTGGTGTCTGCCTCACCATCAGGTAATATTTATTTATTTACTTATTTTTGGTCCTCCTTCACGTTTTCATCCGAGGAACCTTTTATCTCATGAACCCTAAGACTTCTGAATTAACAGAGGCACTCTGGCCCACTGGCATTTGCTCTGCGGACTTCTTGGAGGGCTGTCCGCATCGCGGTAGAGCTGGGGCCCTGGAGTCCGAGTTAGCAGAACTTCATCATTTAACTAGTACACATTGTTATGTACTAGTTAAATCATCTTAGGTGAGTTAGTTGGCATTCCCAAATCTTGGTTTTGGACTCCATGAAAACAGAGATAACAACTTTATCAGTTTTTATGGGGATTAGATGAGCTAATGCCTGGACAGAGGCAAGCACAGAAACCAGAAGGCCACGGAAACTGGATTCTCTGACACATGTGGACAGGCCCTAAGGTCCACGTGAGGGCCGAGGAGGACCGGTTCTCTTGGAAAGTCAGGGCTCGACAAGGCGTCTTTTCTCTTATTTAATGATAGAATTTCTTAGTTAAAAGTAGCAGCTGCATCAGTTCCATTCCCCCAGTTGTAAGAGAAAGTTCTTGAGAAAATAAAAATCTGTCTTTAATTGCGGTATTAAAATCAGAGCAGCGAAACCAACCACACAAAAGGAATTGGCTCAAGTTTATGAAAGGCATTTGGGCCCTTGCCTTGCAAGCCTCCGCTGCACGCCTTGGAAGTTGGGGGGAAGCGGGGGAGAGGGGAGGCAGGGAGGGAGGGAGTAGTTAGGCAACCAAGTGGGACAGAAACAATCCTATTTTGGTTTTTGTTAGCGAACGGCATACTACATAGATCAGAGACTTCTTATAAAATACAAACCCCCACTGTACACAAAGCACAGGAAAATGTGAGGAAAAAAGGGAAAAACTAAAAGCAGCTTAGGGTGTGTTAACGCTGCTATTCTGTCAGCTTAAAGAGTATTTTATGCTTGATCAACAGCTCTTTTTTATTGTGCTTTTCTTTCATTCATTCAAGACATCAAAGCCGGCACCACCAGTGTACCTGCCTTCTGGAGCCGCTTGTGAGGGGGTTCTAATGAAGCACGACTCTGGGAGCCGGAGACCCCCGTGGACACGGCAGTTCAAAGGGAATATTTCAACAATGATTACATTTTGTAAATCTTTTTATGAAAGAGACAGCTTATTTCCTGCTTTTTCATGAAAAATAGATTCTATCCATTAAAGTGAACCCGCGCCACGGAAGCTGCTTGAGATCTGAGGTGCAGCGTGGGGATTAAGGGGACAACGACCCGATGAAATCGTCCAGAGTTCCTATCTGTAGGCTGGGATGGCACCTCCGGATTTTCTGGGTGGAGCCCACGCAGTGCCCGGAGGCCGGCTCTGCGCGGAAACGCAGTGACAAGGGCGCTTCGCGGTTTATTTTCAGCGAGGGCCTGGCGTTTACTGTTTGTTCTTTTCTCTCTTTCTTTCTTTTTTTTTTTTTTTTGAGTCTACAAAGTCCAATCCAAATATCAGAAGGCATCAAGGCAAGGCCTTCTACTGCACAGAGGAAAGATGAGAGATTTTAGTTACAGATTCATTAAATGCTGTATTTTAATGCCCTGAAATGGGACAAACACTTTTGCTTGTGGGAAGTTAGCCATTAAAAAGCTGGCTCTGGCCTGAAGATACAATACAGGCTTTATTATTGGCTAATGTCTGCCCCAAAGGCAAAAAAATAGAGAAGGCAGGCTACCCTTTTGTGATTTTTGAGTTTCAGTTTTAAGATCATCTTTCTTTTTTCTTTCTTTTCTTTTCTTTCTTTCTTGCTTTTTTTTTTGGCGGCAGGGTGAGTACAGTAGGGATGGGGGAGAATATGATTTCCTAGGGAGCTATGAAATGAAAAAAATGTATGTTTTCTGCACTTCGGATTCCAACTTTAATTAAATGCCTGTTGTCTAACAAGTGCAGACAGTCACACTTGGGGCTGGCCCAATGGTGGCCCGGGGAGGTAACCTTTCTTGTTTAAAAAGAGAGGCGTGGGAGTGGAGGTCAGAGCTCAGCAGAGCGTGGCCACATTGTAATAATCATTCCACCCAGTGCTTCTCTGCTCCTGCTCTTCCCCCAGAGCTGAAAAGACCTTCCCAAACACCCCTCAGGTTCACAGCACATCTATCATGCAGATTTGGGGTTTGGATTGTGCAGGTAGAGAAAGTCTGGAAAGAGGAGAAAATAACATTAAAGCAAAAAGTCGTCCAGTTAGCACAAAAAATCTCCCAGAGACACCCTGCAATAGGATGACAGAGGATCTGGTTCTTTGCCAGAAACGAATTCCCAAACTAACCTTTTGAGCCAAGAAGCCCTTTTTAGGCACTGGATGGCATCTGCCACCTTCACACCTTCCCACTCCAGCTGGCGCAGACTGCCAAGGCCCGGAGCACAGGTCTTTGCTTCCTGCCCCTTTAATGGCCCTCTGTTCACGTTCACGGTCCTTCCTTCCTCCTGGCCTTTCCAGCCCCGCTTCGGCCCCCTTCCCACTCCTCCAGCCAGTCTCTTTCTCTCCCTCTCCACCGGGGTTTGAGCCCCCCACAGGAATGAGGGCAGACCCACCTCTCCCAAAGGCCGCACAAACCAACAGTGCTTCCTACTCCATTCACCGGATTAAGAAAGGCTGAGCAGAGGTGCGCAGTCAGCTGCAACCACGACCGCCCCGCCTGGCAGCTGGGGTGAGGGCCTCTGGGGTGCGCCCAAGAAGCGGGGCTCGGGGGCAGAACTGGGACAGAAGGTGGAGGAGGCGGGGGCATCTCAGTTCTCAGTCGCAGGAGAAAAGAGGGGATGGGGGTGCACCTCCTCACCAGACTGTGAATCGGGAGCCTCCCCCACCCCCCTTTCCTGCTCGGTTGCTGGCCGCCCTGGAACTTAGGCACCCAAGGAGGCTGCTCTGATCATACTTACAAAGACCCCACACCTCAACTTTCTTTACCTTCGGGGGACACCTGCTTTTCAGTTTCACTAGTTCCAGGACTTATCTTTTCCTCGTTCACAGTGTGGATGGGATGCTGGGGTAAAACTGCTCTCATGTCCCTCACTGAGGCAGGAGTGAACTTGGCCATGGAACGTGCCAGAGACTTCTAGTCTCTTTGATTTCGGGGGTCCAGTTTAACTTATCTGCAAAACAGGCCTCGGTATACCTGTTATCTCTGCATTGGGGGGAGGAAATAACAAAAAGACACAGCTTTCAAATACTGGCCTAAATGACTTTGACATGCCAGCCCCAAGTGTAAGCAGTATTGTCCCAGGACGTGGGAGGTGTTGTTGGGATCTGGATGGCATGGGGTGGGGTTAGTCAAGGCTTCCTTTGGGCCAACTACCCTTGACAGAAATGGAATGCTTTCCCTGAGCCCAGTCAAAGCCCCATGTGGCGTCCCCCGAAAGCACACACCAGGGATCAGTGAACAATGCTTTCCTCCTCCTTCTGAAAATGTGGTGGGATTTAGGGTTTTATGGTAACACAACTTGTCTTTGTTAAGACGTGACTTGCAAAACAAACCCGTGTGGGGGAGTTGGCAGTTTCAAATGACAGTACTTTTTTTTTTAATGCTGAAACAGCAAATGCTTTTTATGTTCAGATTTATTTCCTACTAAATGTGTAGATTAAATTTACAACTAAGCAATATTCATTACTACTAACAATTTGATTCTTCCTGAATAGTTCTCAGGGAGGTGAGTGGGAAGCCTCTGGGTGGGGCTGGGGTGGGGGGGTGTTGAACAATGTCCCATAACATTAACACTCTGTGTGAAGGGTGTTATCAGTGGCTTGGTCATATACATGATATACAGGACCAGCAGTGCTACTTGGCGGCTCTGTCAGGAATCTACGCTTCTTAGAGAGAGGTAAGATGATACTAACCTAGAAAATTGAATTCATTTTCACCTTTTTGGTCATGACTTTAGAGATGATGGACCGCTCCCAAGCAAAGATTACTGAAGACAGATTTGAGGATGTGTTTTACACAACCACGCCACATAAACAAAATCACCTATTTTGTCTTCAGATAAGTTCTACCCGGTGGGGCTCCTGCAGTACCTGAAATTTAGAAACAAACCCAGAACTTATGTTTACAGCGCTAATCAGGAACAGCTCCGCATTCCACTATCACTTTATTATATTTTAATGAAACCAATTACACATTGGGCTGTTCTATGTTCATTGGCTCTTTAAATATCCTTCCCTCTTGTTAGATCGCCGTATGGTTAGGAGATCTTACCGTTCATTTTGCAAGAATGGTGGTACTTTCAACGGCTACCTGTTAACTCCCACTGGAATCTGCACTCACGAAAACCTTGTAGCTGTACCACCTTGTGCTATCTTAAAGGCGCTGGGTTAAAAAAAAATACTTGAAGATTTTTCTTTCTCTTAGAGGAGTGAACTGTCTGAGCTAAAATATGGCATCCTGTTGGACTCCATCGGCCTTTTGGTATTGTTCTTCAGGACCGTGTTTATGAGTTCAAGTTCAGGTTTAAATTAAATAAAACACTCCTCAGGAGTTTATAAGTGAGCCTCATTTACATGCGCCCCCTCTGAGCTCTGCCAGCTTCAGCACACCAGTTTCCAAGGCTTGGTGCAGGAATGTTTTACAGTTGGAATCTGTACTGCTTTCTCAGGCATTTCAAACTCCGAGATTGGGCAGCACAAGCGTCAGTGAGTATTAGAAGTTTCCTCAGATCTGCTATAAAGTCAAAGGAAGAGAGAAAGAAAGACAACAAGGCAGGGACCCGGAGAACTGCATCCTCTTAATTTTCTCTATAAGGCTTTCAAGTTAACATTCTAGTTAAAAACTGAGTAACTGATTCTAGGTGTATGTCCTAGAATACATAGCCATGACTTCAAATTTCTCTGCGATCATTTTCAGCATTCTGTATAAATGGTCAATGCACATTTATTCCCTTCAAATATAAAAACTAGGGTTTGCTCACACTGTTTTTCTGCCTTGAAAATGAAGATCAAGAGTGTTAGGAAGCTTAATGTCCCCAACCCAGGAGGGTTTTTTTTCAGGTCAAAAAGATCTCGGGGATTTTTCAGGCAATAAAGGTACACTAGACAGGAAGACATAGCTATTTTGGGTTTGGAACCAGGAAGAGTGGAAGTAGGGATTCTAAATGCTATTATACGGAACTGACTTGGAGAGAGCGGAATTTCGCAACTCACTGCCGTCCAGGCTAAGCAAGGGCCTGTGAGTTCAGAGAAAGCAGCCATGGTCTTCGTGGGCAGAAATGGAAAGAGAACCAGAGAAACAGCCCCATGGACTCTGCCACTCAACTTCTCTCTGAATTTATCTAGCAAGAAAGTAGGCATAGAAGGAACACCCCAGGGCCGCAGGGCCTGAGGGTTGCTTTACAGCATCTCCTTGACTGGAATGCTTCTTTCCAACATCCATCATCACTGCAGGCCTGGTGCTCCCAGCTTCGGCAGCTGCCTCCCTGCAGAGTGGTATGCGAGGAGTCAACGGGGTCAAGGGTAAGCGATGCTGGGGCAGAGGTGCTAGTTAGAGAAGAATCTACCTGGCTGAGAGCGCATGGCCTGAGAGCCCATGAAGAATCTGTGTCTCAGTTTGTGCCTCTGTTAAGAAAGGATTGAGACCCCCTTCCTGGCATGGTGGTTATGAGGATAAAATGAAATCACATATGAAAGTGCTGTGTGTCGTAACTAGACTCTGAAGAACTGATGCTTTTGTTTTTTTGTGGCATTCTTCCCTGACATGGGGAAGACAGAAACCTCATCTATATATGCGAGGCCACTGCTCCTCTTGGCCTAGGACCATGATGGGTAGTCGTTTTTCTTGAATAAATACAATAATAACATGAGTATGCCAGCCATATACTCTTTTCCCTGAATCCCCTGAACTTTGACTAGGTCAAATGCTGAGAAACATTAAGGATTTTCTAAATTAAAGGTGAGTAAGCTTCTAAATAAAACTCTTTGCTATGAAAATAAGAAGGTTCTTCTCCTGGATGAGGACATGAATAAAAGTGGAATCACTTAGATGCCAGTCTGAAGAAATGGATGGTAAAAGTAGTGTCCTTTTGGGCAGCGGTTTACTCATGGTGACTGAGTAGAACCTGCGCTTATGACCTGGAGAGTTCCTCAGCCTTAGGCCAGGGAGGATTGGCCAATTTGCAGAATGATGATAATTTGCATATGAGCTAGTCTCTGCTGATCTCATTGGTCAGTCAGCCACACATGACTGAGAATCATGCTCTCTCTTTCTCTCGGTTTTTGTTTCTTTCTCCTGCTTTATAAGTATCTAATTTTGACTCCTTCTCTAGTGCCCTTTGGATTCTGCTGTTCAGGGTGGCTACAGGAAACAAATTAAGCACAACTGCTAATGTCACTGTTTTTTTTTTTAAGTTACACTGGCAACATGGTGGATGGGAGGAATTTGAAATGCAAGACGGTTTGGGGATTTTCCTGAGGATTTAATTTACCAAGGTGGCCCCTTAACTGTTTTGAAGATAAAATAATCTGATAGTTGACAGTTCAAAAGGTGTACATTCACTAATGTAGGTGAATGCAGATGTAATGTTTAGAATTGAGGCTGAATCTTATGGTAAAACAATAGCGTTATTCTTCTGTGGTTTTCTTTAAGAAACAGAGAGCACCAAATCTGGAAACATGCTTGCTTGATAGAGCCACACGGGAGGCCTGGGCTGAAGAGGGCGAGCTGTGTCCTACAAGCCAACTGGACACTTGGGAAAAGCAGCCTTCTCTTTTCCACTCCCTTCAAGTTAGTTACTCGGCGGTGCCGGTCCCCCATTTTATCAGGCAGCTTAATCTGTGCCTGGCTCTTATTCAAAGCAAGCAGCTAGGAAGGAGTGCAAGGGGGTGGCTCAGACTTGACAGCACTGACCCTAAGGCTGAGGAGCATTAGTGAATTCCATAAGGAGTGTCAAGCCTCAGTTCTCGGTCTCCAAAGGTCATCGTGATGCAAGGCTCAGGGGAAGAGCCAGGGACACAGCCTTCCGGGAAGATGGCGGGGTTGGGAAAGGGGAAGAGTGATGTGTTTAGGAGGGTGGGGTGGGGAGAACCTGGTACATCTTTAGACTTCAACAGGAAAAATATTTGGGAAGAGGCCAACTGTGAGATACAGCATGGCCCTCGCTGGATGGTAATGATGTAACAAATAGTAACATTCAGAGCTATCCAGATACCAGAGAGCACAACTGGCAGATATTAAAATCATTATAAGATGTGAAATTATACCTCTCACTGCTTCATTATCTCTATATTTCATAATATTTGTCTAGAAAGGCACACAAAGCCTATCAGGTTAAATTAATCCTAATGATCAATTTTACTTTTATTCTAATTAAACAATTTCAATTTAATTAATGCGAGCACAGAAATTAGTCAAAATTACAAATGTAAATGTTGAACTTTAAATCAAAGGTCCTCCCAACTCTCTGCCTCCCGCAGAAGCACTTTAAAGTGTTTGCCTGTGAAGGTAGATGGGAATTTTAACCTTTGTCTATATTGTGAAGGACACAAGTTAGAAAAACGTGCAAGCAAAAGCAATCCAGGAGCACAGACGGAAATGCACGTTTAAGGCCCACCCACCCTCACCCACGTACTCACAAGACACACGAATGGCAGTCCATGAAGACACATTCTGTGAGGTGGAATTTTGAATCACATGATTTGTTCCTGAGGATTCCAACTTGGGTCAGTCTACCGGATATTGGGCTTTTATAAAACACGTTTATGGAAAAGGAACCACACACCCATTTCCTAAGGCACATGGTAAACTACCAGTTCCTGTCCCCCCTGGTGTTGGACACCCTGCACCTCAGCTCCACTTTGCTTCTGGTTAGCCACGTGCCCTTGGAGGCATCGGCCCCTCCCTGGGCTTTGGGTCTCTCATTTGGAGGTGCTGTTTGATACAATGATATGTGCTTCATTCCAAAATGCACTTAATTGTATCTGGACAATGAGGGCATCTAGAGTATATAATCTTCAAGGAAATTACCAGCTTCCATATGCTCTATTTTTACGACTTCGAAAAATAAATACTGGCATCTTAAAATGGATTTGAAAACGGTATGGGATATATGTGTCTGAGTCATCCTGTAAAGACATTCAAATATCTTTTCTTCTCGCTTAATAACAATCCAAAGTGGATGGAGCCCAGACTTCTAAAAATGTGAGGTTGCGAGGAAAGCATGTGGCAAGTGAATTTTTTCCCCCTAAAAAAAAAGGTGGAGGGTGTAGCAGCACATGCAAAAACGTGAAACAGAGAAGGAAAACATAATAAAAAGAAATGCATTTCGTTTTTTGTATTTAAAAGTATTTGTTCTGGGGAATCATATTTAATAACAGGTCTGCAGTGTCACAGATTTTTGGTCTTCGAAGAATGTTATATGCAGCATAAGATTCTATGTTATCACTCTTCTATCCATGAAATAGCCACAACTTCTTTTCCCACAGGGAAGCCCTCATACATGATCTTCTGTGCCGACTTGTTCACAATTGCATATGCGAATTATTTGATAGCCATCAATCCACTATCACTGTTCAGGGACATTATAGGAGAACAGCGGAGTAATTTAACAAAATAGTTGATTAGTGTAATAATCATCATTAAATGCAGTAATGATAGTGGGATTCCCCTCACCTTGCTTAATGACCATGGACAATTCATTTCTTGACTGCCAGTGGGAGAAATGGATTTTGAAATATTAACTTCTGCCCCATGGGAATGACACTTAGCCCACCACATTTAATTTTTGACCTTCACTGAACAGCATGATCCTAATCCCTTGATTTTATAATCTTAACTAGGAAAGATTAAAATATGGATTGACTCTAGTTGGCAGGAATCTTTATGTTCTTTTCACTAAAAAAGCTATAAATCCAATGGTTGACCTTTTATTTCCAGGTCACAAGTGACACCCACTCACTTTTGTCCGTTCACCTAGGATTTATGTTAGGGTCTACAGGTATAAGCCATGAAAGTTGAACTTTAATGAAATGTCTTTCAAAGATGTGCACTTAACCAAAAATTTCTCACAAAAAATTAGCAGATAGCCTTTAAAAAATAGCTATTCTATCCTCAGGTTCATGGTTGGCCTCAACTACATCTAGTTTTCACTTTTAGTAAGTTTCCTCTCGTACTATTATTTTTGTGAGGGCAAAAATTAGGCGTGTGTTTGGGATGATAATAGTACTTTCGTTCCCATTTTGGATTTCTAAACCGAAAGCTTTCTGAGATGTCTGCTTTTGCCATCACGGTAATTCATCTATCTCCGGCTGAAGAATGTTCCCTGTCCTTTTTCACAAAATCAATTGTATTGATGGGAGGCGTTCTGTGTTGTCAATCAGGGAAATGTGAGTTGATGGGACCCCATAGCAGCGAGATAAGGGAAGGAATACCAAACTTGCTCAGGTCCACACCATCCGAGTGAGATCAATGCTTTCCCATAATACTCTTCCTGTCATGTAGCACCCTAACTGTCACAATTAATAATGTAGAGGGCCTGATTAACTTAAGGAAGGTGCTCTCTGCTGTGTAAATACATAGAGAACTATGAGGCAAAAAACCCAAAAAAACCCCACAACCTCCTCCCCAAAAAAAGAGAAGAAAAAGAAAAAGAAGAAAAAGAAAAGGAAGAAAAAAAACCAGAAGAAGCAAAGGGGGGGGGGTAGGAAAGAACAAAACGTCATTTTTATTTTTCATGTGGATGTGTTCTCACTTTCCATTTTTCTCTTGTAACAATTACTGTGCCAGCTACTCTGACAGAGTCAATAAATTGATCTGGGTCTTGATGCCGCAGCAAAGCAGACTGATCTGATGCACCATTATCTGCGGTGGAGAGTGGAGGTAGGGGGTTGGGGTGCGCTTGGGTGGCAGAGGGCAGGGGGGAGAACTCAGCAAAGGCAAGTCAGCGTTATTCTGGAAACGTAATTAATGCTCTGCGTGGAGTTTCTGGGAGACGTAAGTGCATACATGGCGTGCCTGCGAGCATGTGTGTGCGGCGCATATGCGTGTTGTGAAGGGACAGAGAAAGAGAAGCCTTCAACTTGGCTAAAGGATGCAGCCTAAGTAATACCGTATGCACGACTTATTTAGGTCCCTGCGGTATTTCAGTCACTCACACAGATCTGCAATTCAATGAGGATCACCACCCCATTAGAACTAATCATGTCAGCTGTGTATCTGACAAAATAAACATTCAGAAACTGTGCTCCTAGGTTCATAACTTGTTTTTGCACTGGGATTTTTTTCTTCTTCTCTCCCTCATCCAGCATAAAATTTAATAGTTTTTTAATATGAAATTATAACATCCATAGAAACTCTCCGTATTCATTCCTCAGCGTATTTTGCCTCCCAACCAGAAACTGCAGCTGTTGGCGGAGCTTTAACTTGCTCCTTGGGACTATGCTAAGTATGTTCTTAATAAATAAATATCATTCCACTAGCTAATGAGAGAATTAATGGCACAACTTATGGAAAACGGACGTAGGAGGCTGGGTGGGGGCTGGGGAAGAAGAGACTCTGCTTAGGGGAAAAAATGACCAGATTACCTCTGGCGTTTTTGCCATATTAACATTTCTGGGTTTCTACTGGCAATCACAGGTCCCTGGTCCTAAGAGTGAAGCACCTCTCTAAGCACCTGACCTCTGGTACTTAGAGAGGTTCAGTGCTAAGGGGTCAATAAGCAGCAGCACACATCAGCTTTCCGTGTGCTGGGGGAGGGTGCTGGGGGGGGTTCTTATAATCTAACCATATTGAATCTTCATACAACTCTAAGTGGAATGCAGGAATCAATTTATAATATTATAAATGTGACATGTAAGGTTCAGAAAGGCTCAAACCTACCCTGAGATCACTGTACTAGTCTCAGACTGCTATAACAAAATATCCTAAACTGGGTGGCTTTATTTTCTCAGGCTTCTGGAGCTGAGGAGTCCAGCATCAAGGTTCCAGCTGACCTGTACATGCTTTGTGCCTGAGATTCCTCTTTCCGGCTTGCAGATGGCTGCCTTCTCACCGAGTCCTGCGTGGGACCCAACCCTCATCTAAACAGACCCCCCAAAGTCCCCATCTTCAAAGAGCACCGCAGTGGGGGCCAGGATTTCAACCTATTCACTTTGGCAGGGGGAGCAATACAATTGAGTTCACAGCAGTCATGTACTGAGAGAAATCAAAATCAAGTCTGTCTGGCTCCAAAGCTGCTGTTTTCTCTCCTGTATTTTACTGCCCAGGAGAGGAGGGCACCTTCTCCTCATGGATCTTCAAACTACCACGATTTGTAAAACCCTGTATCTGAGATCCCACTGTGTCCTTCACTTGCTTCCCGACCTCCACAGAATGAAGTCCAGTTGTCTTACCATTGTTTGAAGTTATGTATTTATTCACGACCAGACCCTAACTTCCTAGCCTCATTATTCAACATTCTCCGCCACTTACATGAATAGGTATTATACCAAACAGAGTAAAGTTCTCCAAACACACACGACTACTCTTCGTGTGTGCCCAGAATGGATTGTTGTACCTACCAGGTACGTCTGTCTCCTTCAAAACCATGTGTCACCTCCTCTAGAATAGCTTCCATGACTCCCCTGCTTCTCTCCAGAGTTAATTACCTACTCTGTGTTCTCCTTACAGATTATACATACTTCAATTTTTCACTGACCACACCTTACTATAATTTGCTTACTTTTCTCCCTAGACATCTGTGAGCAACGTAATGGCAGGGATCGGACACACGGACACACACATACACACAGACACGCATCTCAGTGGTCCTCTTCAAGCCTAGTGTGGTACCAAGAATACAGTAGGTGCTCAGTAAATCGTGAGTTCCCCCCACCCCCGTCCCCATGTCAATCACATGCCCATGAGTGGGGAGATAAATAGGCACCCAAGCATTTTGACTCCTAGTTGAGTGCTCCTTCTCTTCTACCAAGATGCACAAGTCCCTGCGATAGTCAGTTCCCTTACTAGAATTTTCTATCATATGGTCCTTCTATCTCCCCAGGACTCCCCCCTCTCCCTACACACATAATGGCCAGGGATCCGTGGAAGGGGGGTTGCATGTGAGAGAGGCAGGAGCTGTGTGTCAGGAGAGCTGGCCTTAAATCCCCCCCCAACTACTCAAGGCAATAGGACCCACTCACTCGGCATCTCCTGCCTTGGAAGGGAGCACTGAGCACTTTCTACCTCATTAAGGCAGCACCGTGGGGGTCTGAGGTTGCCCTTCAGGTTCATGCCTGGACTGCAGCTCCGTTATCCTAACACATTCAGACTCTGGGAAGGGAGGGTGTGAGGGCAAGGAGCACAGGGCTGGGGCAGGCTGTCCTAACCCAGTGTCCCAGCCCCAACACAGGGCTCCGGTTTATCACAAGCGCCTGTGATTCATTAGTTAATGTGTAAAGCATTTGGAAAGTGGAAAGCTAATTAGAAGTGCTAAGTTATTTCATCTCTGCTGTAAAGGAAGCAATGTGAAGCCTAAGGAAAAATTCTCATGCAAATATTTTGGGGAGGCGTGTGCTGTGGAATGTAGCTCCGTGAATAGACTCCATTGAAAGACTAGATCTCAGAAAGAGAGGCCACTGATAAAAGAATGTGCCTCCGTCCTCAATAAACAAACAGGAAGGTAAACAAATAGGTGTGAGAAAAGTGGACAGGAAGAATCACTGACGGCTCACATGAGATCTTTGAAAATCTTACTTTAGACAATAGGCTACCGGCCTTGAAACTGTGTATGTCAGTGGGGCCTTCAAGGTCTCAGGCTCATTAGGAAGCCTGGGAAAGCCTGTGTCCGAAAAAACCCCTCCTAAATGGGAAAGGCTATTTTTTAGAGCTCAGAAACATTTGGTAAAGCAAATTCCTGGGGCATGGGAGTTTTCACATGCAGCGGCTTTGGGGAAAGGGCGCAAACCACCTGTACTGCCTTCTCTCCTCACAGTTCACGGAGCGGGGCCAGTCAACTCATTTTCCTGTTCTCTGAACTCTGTTGACTCAAGCTCAGCAAAACCAGGCTCTTTTCTTTTGCAAAGGAAGCATCTGGTTCCAAGTCATAAAAGAGAAACCCAGAACCTATTGCTGACTGTTTGATAAGCACCTGGGAGGGCACGCAGAGGGCACTGTTTCACAGAGTTCCCTTGCAATTACAAAGGCACATGTCCTCCAACTCAGCCTTTGCAGAGTTCTAGTTTACCGGGAGAAAGTTGACCCAGCCCGTGGGAGCTGGTCTGCACAAAACTCCAGTATGTCTGCATGGATCCTGGACTCAGACAGAGGGCTAAAATGACATGATCACTTCTCTCTTTCTCTCTCTCTCTCTCTCACTCTCTCTCTCTCTCACACACACACACACACACACACACACACAAACACACACACACACAAACACACACACACACACTTACACAGTATATATGTTTTTTAGACACATACGGAGTGAGTATAGAGGAAAGGCACTGTAAAAAGATAAGCATCAGCAGATCAAGGGAGTCAAGTGCAACAACAGGACTTAAAAGCACAGGAAACCTAGCAGAGAGCGGGAAAGAGGAATATGTCAAATACTGTTAACAGTTCACCTATTATCTTTCTTGGAGCAGTTTTGTTTAGGGAGGACAATGTAACCTGCCCACGGCAATAGAGCACAATTTCAGCCAATCAAGATAATTCTGTGCTAGCTTTCCCAGCATTCTTTGCAGCTAATGGTTAAAAGGGAATCCAATTTTAGTCAGACCTGAACAGAAATCTGCTAACAGGAAATAGAGGAGGAGTATGACAGGATCTTTGTTGCCCTGATGTTAAGAGGAAGAGTGGAGTAGGATATGGGCATGATGTCTGGAGCTGCAGCAGCCATTCTGCAACCAGAGGCACAGGCACGAGGATGAATGGACAACATGCTCAGGACGGTAGAGCAGAATCTCTGACGGAGCATGGGCTCCTACTGGCTTCATATAGCAGATGAAGTAAGGACAACAACCACTCAGATTTCATGTCAGGAAAATAACTCTAATTGGCTTAAGGCACACTCTACTGGGATTTCTCTTCTGTGAGCTAGAGGGTATTGCCTTCATTTCAAGATGAAGGTGTTGAATTTTAAAGGATAATGTCCAAGACATGCTGATGAATGGCACAGCCAGGATGTTAAAATAGGTCTATCTTCCTCTTTAATTCATGGTTGTTTCCCTTTTCCCCGAATCAGGCCATGAGTCCCAAATATGTTTCCCTTGGCATCCCGGAACTTCTGCTGATCACACGCATTATTATCAAGAACCATCTAAAGACTGGGAATTTTGACAGCAATTCTGCAACTAGGGTTCCTGGCTTCACTGCAAGGCTCTCATCAAACCCACTCTTCCCAATTCTCTGCACAAATTCTCACCTTCTATTTTCAAGCTTTCCTCTCACATTTTTTGGCCTCTTTTTTCCTACAATCCCAAGGGCTAATTTAATGGACACCAGATTTTTTACCCTTCTTCCATAAACTCGAATTATTTCCTATGCAGGCGCCCTGTTATCTTCCTCTTCTCCGTGGCCACTGAACTCATTTTAATACTGAGAAGAGGCATATGAAGAAGGAGCCAGTATTTATCGAGTGCCTATTGTATGCCAAATCCCAAACAGGCACCTAATTCTTGCAATAATCATCCATTTGCTTTAACTAAGAAGCTTCCCCAAATCTTTCTGGAGCAAGGCAAAACCCAACCAAACAAAAAAGACTAACACTGCACTAAAACCTGGAGTTAAAGGTAATGGGATTACAGAAGCATAAGAACGAAGTGGGAAAAGAGGACCGTACCTAGAGCCGGTGCCCTTCCTTTGTCCAGAAGTGAAGTGTGTGGCTGGGGACATCTCAGATGTGCTGCTCAATTAAAAACTGAAAGACAAGGGTTCTGGGTATTGGAAAGTGTATCTTAATAGTGTCTCACAGCCTGTCAGTGAGTCAGATGCCAAGTGAATGTGAAGAGAACGCACAGGTTTGGTGCGGGAGATGGGAAGCCAGGAGGATTCACTCCAGCCCACGGGAAGCGCACTGCATGAGTAACTCATCCTGTGACGTGTTGTTTACTCCTGGACACCTTTGACTGCGGCTGAGAACGTAAGAGACGAAATGACCAGGCATGGTCTTCCCCTTCAGGATCTGGGCAGGGGCGGGGTGTATATTCACGTCTGCCAGTCCTTACCACCCTCAGAGACAGTTTCCTCTCGGGGAGTCTCTTCTTCCTTAGGGCACAGTTTAGCCAAAGAGGTGAAATGGTGTGCAGAAGAGGAACAGACGTGCCCGATTAATCCAGCTTTTGAGGTGCCTCCAGGGCTCGGTGGAGGGATCTATGGAGTTATAATCTTTAGGGGAGGGGTTGTCCTAATTTGCTAGATGGTTGCGTTAGATCCCAGAGTTTGGCAGGTAAGTTCTGGCCATGCCCACATAGCAGAACATGAGATGTACTGAAAGGTTCACCCAAGACCATGCCTGGCGGCGCACACTGAAGGGAACCTGGGCTTTGGAATCAAAAGTGGGTTTGTGTCCCAGCTCTACTGATCACTGGCTATGTGATTCAGGAAGTGACTTCCTCAGCGAAGTCACTTCTTCTCTTTAAACCTCGGTTTTTAAATCTGTACAATGGGGATACAAACAATAATGGTTCTGCCTACTTAGTGGGTTGCTCTAGAAATCAAATAGGAAAATACTTTGTAATCCAGAAAATACCATTTAAATATGAGTTTAGTTATCAACCAAACAATAAAAGCTATCGTTTGTTGAATGCTTAGTTGGAGTCGGGCATTTACTTTATACCAACAGAAACTAAGACTTAAAACAACCATTCGAGATGATATAATCACCATTCTCCAGTTCATAAACCAGACTAGAAACAATGGAATTACCAAGAAAAAAGAAAAACAAACAAAAAAAAAAATGAAAGTATATACTGCTTCTAAGGGATGCAATAAAGCTCTGCCCAAGTTTTGAAAAGGAAGCCCTCAATCTCAGCTGCTGTGGTATCTGGTCTCTGGGCAGAGGCTAGCTGTTCTCACAGATGTGGACTAACATCATTAGTAAAGGTCTTTTTCCCAGACAGGATGAGAGAATGAGCCTAGCCTTATTTTATAGATGCACGAACAAATAGGAAACTGGTCTTCAGAAAGACCAAGTGCGGCATCAGTCCTGTCCCACGGGACCCAATTTCTAGGCTTCTGATTCCCTGATGTAAGAGGATGAGTCAATCTCAGACCATGTAAAGAGAATGGTCGGTAACATTTCACTAACACTAATTAAGGATGCAGATGGCATTTGGGAAGGAGAAGTTTGAGAGACAAACCGGTCCAAATCCTGGCTACCTCATTTCTCTGGGACGAACATACTCTTCTAAAACTTCAGTCTCCTCATCTGGAAAATGGGGATAACAGCACCAATCTCAGATGACTCTGACTCCAGTAGCAAGTTCAGGCACAGTACCTGGCATGTGTGGGTACTTAAGACAGAGTACTGATTTGACCTGTAAGACTTCTTCACTTTTTCCAAAGTCAGAAGGAAATGAAATTTTGTCTGTCATTGTATGGGCTTGTAACTGAAATGCTCAAATCCAATTCTAACTAGAAAGGGGGAGATGCTTTTTTTTCCCTCTTAGTTTTTTGCCTTTGCAACTTTCCAGCTGCTCCCTGAACTTCTGTGGGCACTTAGCCTCCTATAGGCAGGCAGCACAGGGCAGCATGGGGAGGAGGCAGAGAAGGCTTCAGCTAATCTGAGTGCCATCTCAGGTGACCTTGGCGCCCTGGGCGAGGACATTACACATGGAGGGGGAGTTTCTTGGAAATGAGTGGTGAGGGAGCTACAGGGCATGACCGCATGTCTGCTTGGTCCAGAGAAGACAGAACTCAACACACATGTTGCCCTTCACAGGATGGACAAAAATAGAGCCTTATCTACCAGCTCATGGATAAATGGGCAAAAATTAAAGGTAGGGGGAAAAAAGGGTAAATTACATGAAAACCAGAACCATGTCATCAGACCAAAGTTAGACATGGACAGGAAAATGATTTAGGCTCTCTGTCTGCTTCTACTCTTTGGGAAGTTCTTATATTGTGGTCTCAATGCCTTTTTAGGCCAAGTAGGCAAATCCTATTGTAACTGGTATCACGCTGCATTAATGTTGTTGTCATCATCATTATTATTATTATTAAATTTTTATTCATTTTTGAGAGGGGGGAGGGGCAGAGAGAGGGAGACAGAGGATTGAAGCAGCCTCTGCACAGACAGCAATAAGCCTGATGTGGGGTTTGAACTCACAAACTATGATATTGTTGACCTGAGCAGAAGTTGGATGCTTGAACGCGTGAGCCACCCAGGCGCCCCATGATTATTGTTTTTTTTTTAAACATCTGCATCTTCTATTAGTCTTTGAAAGACTTGAGGAGACTTGTTACTTCCTACATTCTGTAGGTGTTGGGAATATTATAAGAAATGACGAGTAAGCAAAGAAAGGAACTTTTGAAGAGTTTTGTAGATTGCCTATGCGTTGGTTTCTCAGGCAGAGCTTCAGGACTATGACACAGAGTGTCAACAGATCGAAATGCTCTCTGTTTTCGCTGCCTCCCCACGTTCCTTGTGCATCCCCAATCAAAGGCAGACAATGGGTGACATGCCCATGATTCAGCCATGCAGGGACCTCTCTAGATCGGGTGGTTTCCAGCACAGTCAAGTGTGTGGCTTGCGCATACGTTTGTAAATTTCATGAAGCAAAGGCAGTCAAGTCACTCCGCTTGCAAGCCGGGCAGCTAAATGATTTATTAAGCAAAGGTTACAGCACCTGTGCCTTTTTGTCAACAAATCAGGCCCATGCCATGCCAAGCGATTCTTCTAATAACCCAAATGGTAATTTGGTTTTAAATAGCATTTCAGATACCACAATTCTGTTGATGCAGAACAGTGATAGATTTGGGTGGCAGGGAAGAAATGCCTGTTTTTAATATTGTTTGCACTCATTTTTCATTTTAAAGAATTAGTTCTCATTGGAGTTCTGCAGGTTAAGCATTTTATTTGAACATTCTGATTAAACTAGAACCTGAATCAAAATGAGTTCTTTGCTCAGTCCTTCTGTGTGGGAATTGGTATTTCTATTTATTACCTGATGATGAAATATTAACTTTTTTTCTCTAAATAAATGCCTCCTCTTAATGGCTCTCATTTTCAGGGATCAGATTAAATTATGGGATGCAATTGAAATGGCCATTGGCTTTCTGCTATTTGAGACGAGAGCTTGTTCTCTATTATATTATATCATTCAGTGGGTGGGCAGGGGACATTAATAGTGTCCAAAATGAAGTAAAAACTCCGTGCCCCAGAGACTTCTCTGTGCATTAATATCAACCGTGCCTAGGACAAATTTGAAAAATAAGAGATTCAGGGCCGGACCAAGTGGTCATGGTTTCTCAAAATGGATGTTCTGAAAGCTATAGGGAGGTGGCCACCCCTATTTGAGTGAGTTACAAAATGGAGGATGCGGGGGGATATGAGGCAAATAATGATAGTGGCAGAGGTAGCAGACAAGTGAGGCAGAAGAATGGGACAGATAGCTTGGGAGGAATGCTCAAACGCAGCCACCAGCTGCGGTGACATGTACAACGCAATTGCAAGGCGGTTTGAAAGAAAACTCGCTCAAGGCGAGGCCAGAAAGAAGGCGAGGCCATCGCAGTGAAGGGAGGAATTCTCTGGAGAAAAAAAACAGAGTCGAAGGGAAGGAGGAGAAAAAATGGCTTTCAATTATCCACGTTATCTTTCCCTACCAATCATTACAGATGATGAATTGGTGCAATAAAAGCCAATATTCAATTTTTCCAATTTACATGGAAAGAGGGCCATAATATATTGTTAAAGGGAAGAAACAGCAGGTTATCAAACAGTGTATATAATATGATCTCATTTTTGCAATATACTTGTATGCAGAGAAACAGTCTGGATGGATTTATATGGAAATGTTAATAGTAGGACTACACGTGATTTTTATTATTTTTCCCATCTGTATTTTCCACAATTAACATGTATCATGACGATAATAAGAGAAAGTCATTATTTTTAAACTTCCTTATGAATCATTTAGATTCAAGCAGTATATGCTGACTACCCACTATGTGCTGGGCATGAGAATCAGTACTTTGAGAGAGGTCAGCACACAATTACAGTGGATTTTGCTGATAAACTGCCTACTTCTCCTGTTTGCTTTACAGAATTTCACGCTCTAAAGAGGTGAGAGGGCCATCAGAGTTTATTGAACGATTACATTTTAAAAGTTGCGGTGAAATACACGTGACATAATGTACATACACCACAAAAGTTGTAGTGAAATACACGTAATGTAAACTGGACCATCTCAGCCATTTTTAAGTGGACGGTTCAGTGGTATTCAGTACGGTCGCCCTGGTGTGCAGCTGTCACCACCGTCTCCAGACCTCTTTTCTTCGTCTTGCAAAACTGACACTCCATACCCTTTAAACAACTCTCCATCCTGCCATCTTCCCACACCGCGGCCCCCATTCTACTTTCTGTCTATATGAATCTGACTACTTCAGGGACCTCACATACATGGGATCATAGAGTATCTGTCTTTTTAGGGCTGGCATCTCTCACTTAGCATGACATCCTCAAGGTTCATCCGTGTAGCATACTGCAGAATTTCCTTCCTGTTTGAGGCCAAACGATATGTACAGTACCACATTAAAATGGCATATACACAACAAAATGTATATGTCACATTTTGTTCACCCCATGTATCTGTCTATGGAGACCTGGGCTGCTTCTACCTTTTGGCTGTTGTGAATAATGCTAAGTACATGGGTGAACCAACACCTCTTCAAGACCTTGCTTTCAATCTCTTGAGTACATACTGATGATTAGCTTTTAATGCAGTCTCAGGTTTAAAAGCAGGGAGCACACCCGTAGTATTCCTGAGAGCTGAGCATCAGTCGGAGTGTGAGTACCTGCAGGGAAAGCGCTCACCAGCCGAGAGGCTGTGAAGCACAATGGTTAGACAACAGGGGCCTTGCAGTTGGGCCAAATGGGTACAAATTCTTCCTCCACTTTGCACTGCTTATGGCTGTGGGAAAATGAACAATCTCTTTAGGTCTCAGTGTCCTCATCTAGAGTAGAGATAATTATAGCTACCCTATTGGGGTGGCTGCAAAGATTAGTTGGGAAATGTACCTAAGGTACAGAAAACGCTCAATGAATAGAAACTATATATAAAGACTACTTTAAAAAAATGTTTTTTAATTTGTTTTGAGAGAGAAAGAGAGAGAGCAGGAGAGGGGCAGAGAAAGGGAGAGAGAATTACAAGCAGGCTCTGCACGGTCAGCACAGAGTCCAACACGGGGTTTAGACTCACGAATGGCAAGATCATGACCTGAGCCAAAACCAACAGTTGGATGCTTAACCGACTGAGCCACCCAGGTGCCCCAAGAATACCTTTTATAAAGAAAGTTCTTATGATAAACTGAAAGCTGCCTATTTAAAATGTCTATGCAGTAATTCAAGTTCTATCTCATACAAGACAAAAGAGACCATATCTAATCTGTCTCCTATAGGTCAACGCTTCCATTATTTGAAGAGATTTCCATTAGGAAGGAACTGGTCTTTTGGAGAAAGGGACACCATTTGACTTTGCATTTGTGTGTAGGTCACCTCTTCCGCATTTGTAAAGCTCAAGTATCTGCTTGGATGACCCTTCAATTTTTATTTCTCTAGAGGCAGAAGAAAGCAAAATGTCTCCCCAGAAAATGTTTCTATAATTCACTTAATACACAGTTCATGCCTCATCAGTAAAAGTATCAAATGTAGAAAAAAATGCAAGTTTGTGTAGAAAATTACTAATCTGCAGGCCATGTTCAAATTAGGTCTTTAAAAAATTCCTGTAAAAAAAGAAAAACCAAACTCTTTTCTGAACTAATGTCTTCTCAAAAAGGAGATTATTTTTTAAGAATATGACCATTTTATATACATCTATATATGTCTAACACTTTAAACGTTTCTGAAAAGTAGTTCCTTTTTTTTAAGAGTTAATATATGCTCCTTAAAATTAAAAGATTTTGAGGTAGGGGCTCCTGGGCGGCTCACAGTTAAAGCATCTGTCTGACTCTTGGTTTTGGCTCAGGTCATGATCTCACAGTTTGTGAGTCTGAGCTCCACACCGGGCTGGGCTCTGCGCTGACAGCTAGGAACCTGTTTGGGATTCTTTCTCCTCTCTCTGCCCCTCCCTTGCTTGCTCTCTCTCTTTCTCTTTCTCTCTCAAAATAAATAAATAAACAAAAAATACTTTGAGCATATAATTTTTACCTTAGGGTATATATACATATATGTTTTTTGAAAAAAAGAAAAAAAAGAAAAAAAAGAAAGACAACCCCATTAGTCCAGTTTCTCGTAAGACAACTGGGGATGGCTTTCTTCAAGACGAATGTGGCAGGTGTAACTGTGATAAGAAATATTTAAGCTGTTGTCCCTATGATGCCAAATATTTAACAGAAACCAAAAAATTTCAGTTCCAGATGCCAAAATTGGGTCTAAATGACATCATTCATCCAGATGCGTGGAGAATCTGGATTTTTAAGAATTGAATTTTTGTGGTCAACATCACGAAGACTCAGTTTCTGGGTTAAATAAGGCATTTGTGAGACAAAGCTGTTTTGGAATACAACACGTTTTGATTACAGAGAAACAAATTGAAAGGAACACAGGGTACCAATTTCAGTGCTATGAATCACAGATTGTATAAAAAATACTATGTAAAGTACAAGCAGGACATTTCCAAACTGCATTTTTGAGGTCCTTAATGAAGTAACCCAAGCACACTGGTGCTTCGAGAAAAGCAATCATTCAATATAGAGCCACTGTCCCCGGTTCTCTGCCCCCCCCACTGAACTTGAACACCTGAGCCAAAAGTACAAAATGGAATTTTAATGCATTTGAGGTCATCATTCAATGTCCAATTCAGCATTTGAAGGTATGGGAAAATATGCAATAAACTGTAACAGTGTTATGGGAGGTGCAGAGGAGATGTTATTTCCAGAAGCCAAGGAGACGCCGGCCTCAGGAGGAACAGCAGAAGTGGGAAACTCAAGAAGTGGGAATCCTGCTGCCTCCCCTTTATTCTTCCCCCCCTCCCCACCAGCTGCCCCCTCTGAGGCTGTACTTTCTGTGACCCTGCTTCAGTGCAAGGAAGGCTTCAGATGCAATGCAGTTTCACCTGCACTGTCGACACAGCAATAAACTAAAATCCTTTACAGAGCAAGCAAATGGACCCAGGAAGGCAAATCTATCCCGTTGATAAGCATCTGGTCATATTCTTATAAACAAAGATGAGTAGTTACAACTTTGGCATCTGGAGATTGCACACTCAGGCATATGCACAAAATATCCCAGGGAATTTTTTTCAAACAACATGCTGAGAACCTCACAAAGAACATACTTTATGTCAATTATGATAGTATAGTTCCATTCTAATTAGGAAACCAGAGTAGTTCCTTTCCTAACGTGAATCTAATTCTATTTCACAAACTTCAAGTATCTCTACGTCCACTACCTTTGAACTCCAAAAGTCTCTCACTGTTTCTTAATGAACAGCAGTCATTTCAAAACTTTTAAAAGAGATTTCTTCTCCTTGACCTATACTAGCACAAAACACAACTGTCTACTGAAAAACAAGCTCTAGATGTCGTAGTACACTCTTTTCTCAGTCACCTAGCTCAAAATGTGACCTTATGTTCACAGATGTCCCCCTCCCTCCTGATGCACCTTGCTCCCTAGTGGCCAGCATGACCAGTAACAAACACCGCCTGTTTCTGCACCAACACCAGCAACTTACTAGAACTCATAAACCCTTTCTTTTCTTTTTATTTTCAGAAAGTTTGCCAGGTTCCTGGGGACCCTATAGCAAACACAGAAGAGTGGCCAGCTCCCCCGTTCCCTGGATGCACTCTGATTTTACCAGCAACCAGAGCTTACTTCCAGGTAGGAAAGTTTGCTTGCATGTAGAGAGACCTGAATTCCTAGAACAAGGAAACACACGCTATCTACAACTGGGAAACCTTTCTCACCACAGCAGACAGAGTTCTGCCACAGAAGCTTTCCCCTTCTACCCCCTCAATACGAGAAACAAAAAATCGCAGACAGCGTTTTTCACGATTTCTGAGAACACAGGGAAACGTGGCTCTAGGGCCAGGAAGGTGGGGGTCAGGAGGAAGGGGGACCGACAGGGGCTGGAGAAATGCAGCCTGTTGTGCCAGAAGACAAATTACAATGCACCTGATGAATAAAACAAGCTGCACCACATACAGAAAAGATGAGAGCGGCCCACCTGTGTCTGTTGAGGGATATTTACAAAGCTTGGATCCCGTGGTCCAACACTGACGAATCGGTTTGCGGGGGAGGTGCTGGGTGTCGAGTAGGCTGTGAAGGGAAGGGACACATGCGTTCAGGAAGCAGCACGAGATTGCACACACAAACAACACCAAAACACACAGTCTCCGCGCCTACGCAGCTGATTAACAAGGAAATGTGCA
Source organism: Suricata suricatta (assembly GCF_006229205.1). NCBI lineage: Eukaryota > Metazoa > Chordata > Mammalia > Carnivora > Herpestidae > Suricata > Suricata suricatta. Next base: position 93,087,609 of record NC_043707.1, read on the forward strand.
AACACTGTAGCTAGCAAAGGGATCTGGCTAGCAAGGGCATCGAAGACAGTCATAAAAGGGAAGGGGCGTTGGCTTCTAAAGACTGTTGGAATAAAACGATGTCAAACTGGGGCTCAGATGAGTTCTCTTCTCTTTCCATCATACAAATTAGAACATGCAGGACATTTGCAAAGTATACTTTCTGAGTTAAACATGAGCACTGGGGTCCTCACAGCACAGGGAGCAAGAAATTAGGTAGAAAGGGGAAGGAAAGCAGTTCATGTTACAACCTTGCGCTTCACACTATTGCATCCCCCCGAATCCTCAGACATTCCTGTGCCTCTATAGCTAAATACTGAAGAGTCTTTATAGAAGGAATAAATGGGTTCTCCAGAAAGGAGGTGGAAAACCACTTAGAACTAGCTGTCTTTATAGGCCCCAGCAGTGTCGAGAATCTCTATGGTGCATAAAATGTGCTTAAAATATTAACATTTGGCGGCGCCTGGATGGCTCAGTCCGTTAAGCATCCAACTTTGGCTCAGGTCATGATCTCACAGCTTGTGGGTTTGAGCCCCGCGTCGGGTTCAGTGTTGACAGCTCAGAGCCTGGAACCTGCTTTGGATTCTGTGTCTCCCTCTCTCTCTACTCCTACCCAATGCATGCATGCTCTCTCTCTCTCTCTCTCAGATATACATAAACATTTAAAAAAGATTAACGTTTATAATCTTCCAATCCTAGAACCTTTCTGTTAAGGCACAAACTACCAAGATTCGTGTAAACCAAGCTATCAGCCTGGAACCACAGTTCAGTTTCCTTTCCTTTCACATTATGTTAAACTTTTGTTGTTGGTTTTTTTTTTTAATATACAGTACTATGCATATATATATATATTTGGGGGGTTATATTTATATTTAAGAGCTTCACTCTAGTTCAGTGAGAAAAAAATTCAGTGGCTTTGGTGTTTCATTGGCTTATAAATCCAAATGTGCATCTGGTCTTTTGGTGCCCTGCAATGCACTGCTTTATCACAAACTCCCAATATTTATTCCCGTTCTTTCTTTGTACTAGGACTTTTAGACAGACTCTTGCTTAATTTTGAAGTTCTTAACAATGCTTGCAAAAGGGCCCATAATTTTAGGACTAACTCTAGACACACAACATCTAAAAGATGAAAAGGACCTGCAATTTTTAAAAACACAGATAACTGAGGGAATCATACCGAATTCCTTTGCCAGATTTTTTTTTTCCTTTTTGGCATCATCTGCTTTTTAAAAATTTTCTGTTTTACAGAAAACTGCTCAGCCTTCTTGTTTCCTTTGTTAAGCACACCTAAAGATAAAATTTCTACCAATATGGCCCAAGTCCTGTTGGTCATCTTTGGTAAGAGCTAAGTCACCCACACAGATCTGTGACGGTCACATGGTGTGGCTGTGTTCAACCAGCATGGAACAGAGGATGGACGTGAGGATCCTCTAATGTCTAGTGATAAGAAAGTTTTGTTGTAGTATTTGTTTTAGAAGGATTTGTTCATTAATAGCTTTATTTAAAAACAATCTAGAGGTAAGATGTGTTGTACTATCTAGCCATGTGAATCTACTGATTCCTCCCCCCCACCCCCCACCTCAGCCCATCCAATGTTAGACAAAATTGAAAAGACTGGAGAAATACTCTCTATGTAGCCATTCTGGATATGCTTCTCACGCACTGATATGCCAGAAATTTAAGTTTTTAGAAGTTCAGTAAAAGACCTTTTGTAAATTGCTTTATTCAGCCTATTGCCTTGCTTTGAGATGGTTTAAGAGGTCTCCATAGAAAGTTATTATTGGGAATGATGGACTATAATAGCCTGGCAGAGAATTTACCTGCTTCTAGGGCATAAAGAGGATGTGGAAGAGATAAGGAGGAAGCTAGCAGGCGAAATAACCTGTCATACCTCTCGTGGCTGGGGGCGGGGGAGAAAGTGTTCTTTCACACATGAGTAGATAGGTAGGTTGAGAAGGAACAATAAAGGCATGAGAGGTATGCTACCCGGAGACTGAGTGACTGATGACAGACGCAGCGACCTGAGTCCTAGTGAACTGTGTGAGCGGGCCTGCACCGGTCATCACAGACACACGGTGGGATTTCCTATGATGTTTTTGCCACACTGATGATCCCGGGATCATGGCTTTTAAAATTTTTTTATGTTTTTGCTTTTCTTTTTCTGTGAAGAAAGTTCTCCATTGACCGTAGCAAGTTTACTACACCTGGAAAGGCTCTCACTCCATTCCATTCTCTACTGTTTGCCAGACCTAAATTTTGCCATTTGGAAGGTTTAGCGTACACATAATTTAGCCACTCAAAACTGCTATGAGGCTAACAACTGGCTATTTTTAATTCTTTAGGCATAGAGACAAACTCTGCATTCTCGATCTCAAAATATCCCAGAAGGCCTTAATGCTTTCATAGGCATCCTAAAACTGCCTCAAAATTTAGTCTGGTTTTAAAACAACAGCAACAGTGAGAGGGGTGGTAGTGTATAAGCAGTAAAAAGAGAGAGAGAGAGAGAGAGAGAGAGAGAGAGAGAGAGAAGAAGAAGAAGAAGAAGACGACAGAAAGCAAGCAAGCAAGCAAGCAAGCAAGATAGAAAGAAAAGAGAAAAAGAAAGGATATTACAGATAACAAAACCTGGGAATCTCTGAGTACCCAAGTCATCAAATGGAAGAAATGGTGCCCAGGGAAATTTATTCTATAGAAATGTAGCTCTGGGAAAACTCAAGGACACAGGGGAAACAAGGGAAGGAAGAAAGAAAGTCTGACTCGCCTTCCACTACCGGAGTTAAAATAGCCAGCGTGTTCACCTGTAACAGGATGTAGTTCCAGAAACGAGGTGACATTCGTTAAATTTGATTTTTCCAAAGAAAAAGTGGAATAAGGGAGTTATACTATTAAACAAAAACCTCAATTGCAACTTTTTATTAAAACAACCACATATACCATAGCAAATCAATTATACATGCACAGTTAAGCCCTTTCAACATGAATATAAAATCAAGTAAAGGGGGCAATGTGGTAATTAATTATATACAACTGTATTTACTGTGCTATTATATCACATTCATATCTTTCTTAATTATAATTCTGGCGTTATTTACAGCAGCAATAATCAAATGCTGCAGGAAGGACTTCAGGAAATCACGAAATCCAGAAAATAATTTTCTGGGAAGAATATTATAGGCATTTTTGTTTTGAGGATTCTGGAGGGAAGATTCAGGGACATTTGATGATCTTCTGATAAAGTCAACAGGGAAATCAAGTTGCTTATATAATCTCATTGTAAAAGTCCTCATGGCAAACATGGCTATTAGAAATCAAATTATTGATTATTTGGCTGCTTCTGAAGCAGAAGCTTTGTGGGTTTTTTGTTGTTGTGTTTGCCTTTTTTTTAAAGGAGTCATCTTACACACATGAGCAATATCATCATGGACTATTTTCCTAATATGGACAAACATTCCTATTAGAAGCTTTCACCATTTTATTTGTGCTAATCTGATGATATTTTTCCTCTTTCTACTGTATTTCTTTCTATTACCCAATAGTCTTACTTTGGCCTTAGCCACAGTGGTAAATATCAAAATCTAGATCAGAATTTAATCCCATATGCAAAAAATCCCATTCTTCTGTGTTACCTGTTTACCACACGCATTGCTAATTATATAATCCTTCACTCAGGCAGTGCAAATCCTGTCTCGGTATGGTCAGTTGGAGGGGTGACTCAAGAACAGTTCTTTCTTTATAATCAGTACTTTTACAGGGTCTCTGAGGATGTCGGGATCTCTCTCTCTAGCAGGGAATATGAGGTGGGCACGAGGGCACGGGCAGGACAGTGGTAGAGATCCCCCATTAAATCTGCTCCTTACCACTGTGCAGGGAGGTGTTTCCTGGGAGAACTCAGCCTTTCTGTCTTCAGAAACAATGTAACTGACCGCCTGCAAGCCTAACACAATTCCTACTTTTTTTTCCCCCCAAGGTGTAGGGCTTTGTTTTGTTTTTACTTCTTCCCGATAAGAAGACATAAGGGATGTGTCTGGATGAAGAAATCATGATATTTCCACATAAATCCATTTTGAGTCTGCAAGAGCCTTCATCTATAAAATCACATCTGACCAAGGTGGTCACACAGTTTTGAACAAAGACACTTGGAGCGTTCCTTGTTTTTAGGAGAAAAAAAATATTGGGAGGAGAAAAAGATATTAAGATATTAAAATATTTGTGCCATTGTCAGTTGATGTTTCCTTAAGTTAAAACCTGTACCATTAAAATCACCCAAATCTGACAAACTAGAAAATTAAAAGGAGGCAGACGGTATCAAGGTCTAATTCAAATTTAGCAGCCATTAAAATACGTGTAATCACTGAAAGGGTGAAAAGGGAGAACATTTAGACAGATGTCTTCGTGGGGAAGTGAGTATAGAGGGAAAGCTGCCTTTTGGATGAAGTTTCTCCAGGACTCCCACAGGGAGGGAATGCTCACAGGGAGGGAGTGCTCACAGGGAGGGCCCACAGGGAGTGCTCACAGGGAGTGCCCACAGGGAGTGCTCACAGGGAGTGCTCACAGGGAGTGCCCACAGGGAGTCTGAGGGGCTGATTCATCTTTGGCTGAACTGCCTGAGGGGAGCGATGGCCAGCCCCCCTGCCCTGGCTACCTGAAGGTGACATAGTGAGGCACGCTGGCAGAAAACAAAATGAGAGAGACATGGTGAGCTTTGAGGTTCTGCACTTACTTCCACACACAGGAAGCAATGAAGTCCCCTAAACCCTGACAGCCTCGCCTCCAAACTGACATGAAGTCTGTGGAGAGATCTGGGTTCTCTTTCATCAGACTCCCATTCCACAGAAGGAGTGACCATCCCCTTCTTCATTCCCTTAACCTCTACCAAGTCTAACCTCTAGAGAGCATCAAAGAGAGATATTTTAATGTACTTAAATATTCATATTCTCTCTCTCCGTATGTCTGTCTCTCTGTCTGTCTCTCATGAACACTTGCTCTGTGCCGGGCTCTGTATTGAGCACTCTGGGAAAGCCAAAGGTGAGACAGACACACTGCTATCCTAGACATGCTAGCGTCTAGTGGCAAGAGAGGAGTGTAGAAAATGAAAATATGGTGTTAAAGGTGATATAAATAAAACTCTATGAGATGTTAAAGGACAGAGAAGGGACAGCTGGAAGGAGAACAGGAAAAACTGCCCAGAGGAAATGGGATGGCTTTGGCGACATGCTGCAAGGTGATGGGGGGAGAGGGTCACAAAGGAATCAGGATGGGCAGAGGAGTGGGGGCAGGAGCTGGACGCAGGAATCTGCCACATCCATCACAGAGGGAAAGGAGAAAATACAGGACACTGCAAGCCACATTTTGCCATACAGCTCAGGAAGGTAAAATGTTAAGAATCAGGGACTGAATTGTTTGAAAACGGAGGGGGAGCAGTCCACTGAAATTGGTTTTCTATTAAGAAGAAGAAATAATTCATAATATGAACAAAGTTATCAAATTTCCATTCTGAACACCACTAAGATGGCTAGAGCTCCCCGCACTCTAAACCTCTGCCTTCATATCTCAAATATTAATAGGCGTGTCACATGTTCCCTTGTTTTTAGAAACTCAGACACACTCACATGTGGGGATTTCCTTCTAAAAACTACCTAGCCAAAAGTTCAATTTCATAGACTTTACTGTGATTCTACCACCTGCCCAGGAATGTGCTAGTTATTGGACAGAGGTAATCAGAGCAAGTTCAGGAATGCAGACTTGAACAGATCCCTGTGTATTCAAGTTGCAATATTTATTAAACGCTTATCAGTGACACCTGACAGTGAGGAAAAAGTGCATGAGACCGCGTTCAGTGGCAAACTTGAAACAGTGAGATGACTAACTACCTAACTGAAATAGTTTCTAGAATCTTAACTGCACGATTACATTATTTAAAAAAATGAGAAGCCCCATGAAAAAACTTTCATTACTTAAAAAAAAAAATGCAGTAACTATCAGGAAATAGATTGGCTAATTTCTAAATGAAACCCATTACAGTTGAACTCATTTAGGAGCTTGAACAGCACTATTTCTTGCAAGGTCACAAAGCAAAGCTGGAGGATATTGTAGTGTTTTTCCTTTAAAGAAATCTATCGGTATTGACAACTTTACAGGGCCTGGGTGAGCATTATTCGTATTGTTATATAGCCCAGGAAACACATACAGCTTTTCCTACACACGATCCAGTATTCAGATATTGAGAAATTCCCACATGACTGGCTGGATACTGTAGTTGTCATCCAGATGTTTGGAATCTGGGAGATAAGGACACTGAATTTCCATTATTTCGATCACATCTGTGCAGTTACCACCTTCTATTATCTCTCTAAATCTTTTGTCTGCACAAAACAAGTTACCAACAACACCAACAAAAAGACACAGCCCTCAGGGCATGAAATTAAAACCTACTTATTGCTAGTAAATTATTACAGAACAACATACCCATAAGCTTTGTTCCTGAAAAGCTAATGAATTCGAACTTTAATATATTAGCATTACTTAACATGTATGGTAACAATTTGCATGACATGTCTAATGTGCCAGGAGTTCACAAAAATCTTGAGAAGAAGCAATTTAGCCAGATGGTTTTGCTCTGCTGGCATTTCTATTTGTATTAAAGATCCACGCAGGGAGGTAGGGGCTTTAGCTACATCGTGATTTGGGGTAAAATATGCAGAAAGGAAAGTATAAGACAATCCATGTGTTCACACAGAGAGAAGGGGATCAGAACATGTAACCCGGGGACGCTCTGAGCTTATGCTACCTGAATCTGTGTCACAAGCAGGCACTTCATACTATTTCCTATATGCAGTCTATTTAAACTGCGTATAACACTGCTTTTCCTAACAGCTGTAAAGGATAAGAATACAGGCTTGTTTCCATTCATTTAAATTTACTTCTGATGGCTAGTCTAAATTCTAAAACTGTCATTTATTTTTATGTATATGCTGAGTGTTGTAGGACGGAGAGAACATATATATTGATCTGAAGCAACAATGTATATGAGGAGGCACAGGTGAAAGTTATATTAAATCGCCATAGGGAATAAACTCTGGATTCAGCTGGGGTTTACTAAAAAAAGAAACTTAGATCAATATATTGGATTGCTCCCTTTTGAAAGGCTTTTGCAGCCTCTCCAAAGGCAGTGTAACTCTGGAAACCTACTTCTGGGAATTTATCCTCAACAAATACTTAAAGGGACAGATAAAGATGTGTTGCTCCAAGATGTTCATTACAGTATTACTTATAAAGAGGAACAAATTGGAACCACCTTGTAAGTTAATCCTTCATTCGTATGTTGAAATATTTTGCTCTCATTAAAGACATTTTAAAATAATAATGACATCATGACATGTTTATAATAGGAGCTAAAATGAAATAAACGAGTTTACAAAATGGTAGTATGTATACACATAGACACATATATGCACACACATATACCATGATCAATTATGTTTAAAAATATGCATGGAAAATGACTGGCAAATGGAAAGAGAAAATGATTATCTCTGAAGAATGAGACGGTAAATGATTTTTAAATAACGTTCAGTAATTTTTCATCTTAAATAAACATAAACAGAACCTAAAAACCCAGTAACTCTTTTGTTTTTACAGTAGTGCAAGGTAAGTAGAAAATGAATTTTTGAACCGGAAAATCCTGGATTGAATCCATTCAATCTCTTACTTGAAATGTGATCTTGGCAGGCCAGTTAACCTCTCTGAGCTGCTATGTATAGAGACTCCAACAGAATAAATATCATTACTCCCATATGCATGCCCCTTCACAGCTTCATCCCTCTGTGTATGTCTACGGGTGACATTTTCTATGGGAGCAACTCAGAAAGTAATCCCCATGACAGGCTTAGCCAGCAAGATGGGAAACCCCCCAAATTCCATTATACTTTATATTAAAATGATGGAGGAAAAATGCCAAAAGCATCCAATCGGGGACTATTGATTCCAATATCTGATTAAGGGCATGACAGTCCGAGACATCTGCCTCCCAACACTTAAAATAAGAAATCCCCTCGGGGTTAATGTTATGATCAGACTCATAAGTAACTTACAATTTGGCACAACCTTGCTGATTGGTGAGGTCTATCAAAATAAATATTCACACTGTTGTGAATTACTAGTAATTCCAATCCTAGGAATCTATCCTAATGAAATTATTAAAGTTGGGGACAAAATTGATTTTCAAAAATATGCTGGAGCATATTTCATGGATTGGGACAAAAGTTAATGTCCTAGAGTAGAGAAATAAGTACAAATTGTTTAAAATCACATTTTCTAATTTTTTATGAAGAAAAGGTATAAAATACTAATTAAGAACATACCATACAGAATATTATATTCATCATGGTCACAATCATCTTATGTATATGTGTGTGTATCCACATTCACATCCACACACCAACACACATTAAGGAGAGAATGGACCAAAGTGTTCACAGTAGTTGATTATAGGAGAATATAATTTTATTTTTTATACTTTATATTTTACAAGTTTCCTATACTGCCATGTATTGCTTTTACGCAGAATATCTTAAAACTTATTTGAAATTTCCATCATCTGAAAAGTAAAACACGGAGGCAAAAGCAACCCTTGAATGGGTTATAAAAACCTAAATAAAGGGAATCACTTATTGCCTGTTCTCTCTGGCCACTCCTTCTTGACAATGTCCATCTCTTACTCCGCTCTTGTTCCTCTACTGTTCATCCAATTCAGTGTATGCAAGAGTCTGTAACTCTGGGAATAATACAGAAGTTCCTTATGGAGGGTCTTATACTATCTGTCAGAGGACAGATGTAGGTACAGTATTTTATCTCTAATCATGGGATGTGTCCGTGCAGAGTAAGTACAAAGCATCAGAGTCCAACAGACCTGAGTTTGAAGCCCGGCTTCATCTCAGTTTCCTGTTTTTTAAAAGAGGGCTAACAATTCCAATTTTGCATATTTATAATCATAATCAAATGAAACTAAGGTAATGCATATGAAAATACCTATCAAAGTGCCTGCTTTCCAACATTTCTTTTTCCTTTGCATATTTAAACATGGCAAAATTAGACCACTTTGCAAAAAGCATTTATGAGAAGTTATGATTTAAGATAGTGTGTGCCCATTTGTATTCAATGGGTTCCTAGAGCAGAAATAGGGACCAAATAATGGCTATGGAGAATGTAAATGCCAACCTTACACTTAACTCCATGCTACATGTGAAGGAAAAAGAATATTTCTCTTCACCAGAAAGATCACACACTTTTTGCTATCATATCCAAAGTTCAGGTTAATATAGCTAAAATCTAGATATATAAAAGTTGCCAAGATATTTATGGGATACCCCTCCCCCGCTGAGTGAGTTTTAGTCACTGTAGTGATTAAGGTCGAAAGAAGAATTTCTGGATCATTAGACAAATATTTTTGATCATATTTGTTAAATGTAGGTGTTGTTACATTTGTCATTACATTTGTCAATCAATCATATTTGCTCTAAAAGGGGGTTTAAAACTCAGTAATATCATGCTCATTGGATAAGGTACCAATGAGTTATCCTATGACAAACCCGTTTCTGCCTTTCAACACATGAGAAAATGTGTATATACATCTCCTCTGTCTATGGTAGTATTCTCTACACACTTCTCAGCATTCTCCTTTGCTGATTTAACAGAACTCTAAGATTATTCTGTGAATTCATATAGACTTGTCTCTTTGTGTTTAAAGGGCTCCTAAGGTATATAATATTTGTAGATATTTAGGTCATTACTAATCTTTTATTATAATCAACATTGCAATGAATACTTGATGTACATCTGTGTTCAGGTCCAACTATATTTATCACTGACACTTAACATTTACATATGTAAAGATATATGTGATTCGTATATATTTTTATATACATGAAAAATTAAACTGTCAACTGAAGAGGTTGAACCAATTTACAGTCCTCCAATAGTGCAAAAGAGGGCCTGTCTCACACACTTGCCAAGACTGTGGAAGATACTTTTTGATCTTTGTTGATCTGACAGGTAAAAATACTACCCAAGTCTTAATTTGTATTGTTCTTTTACTACATGAATGGGCCATCTTTCAAATGTTTTCCATTTCTCTAGGTTTATACCCTTTTTTGTCTTTCTATTGGGTTATTGATGTTTATATAATTTCACCCTCTGTCACACATGTGGCAAATATTTTTCCCATTTTCATTTTTGTCTTTTTGTTTATGGTATTACTTTCCATGCATACATTTTTGATGCACTTAGAGTAGAATTTATCAGTCTTTCCTTTCATGGATTCTGGGTTTTATTTGTGTGTGTTATTTAGAAAGGCTTTCCTACCTCCAATATTAATTTTAAAATTGTCCTCTATTTTCATATGGTACCTAAGTCTTAACCTTTGTATGTTTGTTTTGTTCCTCCAGCTGGAACTTATTTTATTTTGGTGTAAGGAGTTTTATTTTTTTTTCTGGACAGTTACTCAGTTGTTCCAATAGGCTTTACTGAATAATCCCTTCCCCTCCTCTAAAACGAAATGCCACTATTGTCAAATATTAAAATATTGCATGTCTATAGGTCTCTCTCTAATTCAGAAGCATATAAAAATTGAAATGTAATCGAGATAGCAGCAGAGCTGGTAGAGAAATTAAAAACAATGTGGAAAAACAAAACCAAACAAAAAATGATAGAAATGGGTCGCAATCAAGTTCTCTGGCACTAAGTAACCTCAGACATTAACTTAAAAGTAGGTAAAGATGAGAAGGAAGTTTTGGAATTGTTCTCTATCCTCTCTGTAGAATTGGTTGTAAGAACCTGACATTATAAAAATGCGTAGAAGTTTACAACAAAGAATGAATTTTATTGAATATAACTTTAAAAATTTAAGGGAAAAGAATAATGGAATAGTTCAGGCATCAGTAATGTGTTTTGTGAAAGAAAGCCACTAACTTATTTTTTTCCCATCTTCTTTTGTAATTATCCATTGGTTCTTCTCTGAAAGAGGAAAAACAGTCCTTACGTCACCTAAAAATTGTGAAAATATGACATATCATTCACTGGCTTGTTCTGAATCCAATTATTGATTACAACAGTGTGTTATCCATTTTAAGGAAAAGTGTCGGTGAAAAAGAGAGGGGTCATTACTTGGGTGGTAACTCAGAAAACAATTCTTCAAAGCACTCATCAACAGTCCACGTTCTTAGGAGTCGTGGAGAATAAAGGAAATTTGCCTTGATCAACATCTATTTTTCGCCTTTTTGCTGTTTTTGTTTGATCTCCTTCCAAAGCTTCTGCTCTCTTCCTTTCCCTGATAACAAGAGTGACTCTCAGAAACAGAGACCAATTCATACTGAAGTATAAATGACCAACTAACATCTTCTTCTATATTTTTTGCATAGGGTTTTCACCGCAAAAACCACAGAAGCTTTGGGCTAACGCAAAGATATCCCATAGGATGCTATGGCCAAGCGTATGAACTACAGCGTCAAGGTGGCTGGGTGTGAATCACGAGGCCCCTATGCCTGGCTGAGAAACCCTTATTAGGGTAACAAAAGTATTTACCTCAGAGGATTATTGTAAAAATTAAAACAAGATAATACATATAAAAATACTTTTAAAGTGCCTGGCACACGAGTAAAAGCTCAATACTTTGTTGTGCTGTTACTAATTTCAGATAAGCAGGCAGTTGTGGCTTCCTAGCAACCAGAAATCTTTCCACATTGCTCTGTAATTTGTAGGAGGTATGTATGAGATAGTAGAAAAAAATGGGAAGGCCTGCATTTGAGTCCCGTTCAGGCTACTACGTAAGTATAATCTTGGGAAAGTAATCTGCACTTTCTTTTCTTTTCTTTAACATTTATTTATTTATTTTGAGAGAGACCAAGGCAGCGCCAGTGGGGGAGAGGCAGAGAGAGAGATGGAGAATCCCAAGCATGCTCCATGCTGCCAGCACAGAGCCCATGGTGGGGGACTCAACATCATGAAATTGAGAGATTGTGACCTGAGCTGAAACCAAGGGTTGGACGGTTGGCTGACCAAGCTGCCTGGGGGCCCTATTAATCTGCATTTTCTAATCTCAGCTTCCTTTTCTATAAAATCCTGACCAGCCAGGACTCTTAGGAAGACAGAACAAGAGAGCATATTTGTGTAAAGAGTTTTCCTGACCAAAAATCAGTGAACATATGTTAATTATCATACTGCAAAATTTCCATTCCTCTCATAGATTATTGTTATATTCTTGGTTAACAGGTTCATACTCACTCACATAGTGAATGTATGTAAGATTTATTGTAGCTATAAAAATAAATAATAAAGGAAACTTGTTATTGCATGCTTCTTCAATAGAATTCGAGTTTAAAAAAATCAAGAGTTCATGGCTAGGAAGGCATGGAGAAAAATGTTTATGAGTGTTTTATATATTCTTTATTTAAATTAAAAAATGTTTTTTAATGTTTATTTACTATAGAGAGACAGAGTGTGAGTGGGGGAGGGGCAGAGAGAGAGGGAGACACAGAATCCAAAGCAGGCTCCAGGCTGAGCTGTCCGCACAGAGCCTGAGGCAGGGCTCAAACCTACAAACTGTGAGATCATGACCTGAGCTGAAGTTGGATACTTAACCAACTGAGCCATCCAGCCGCCCCTTTTATGCATTCTTAAATTGAGTTTTTGTGTTTCTAATTAATTAAAAAAATAATATTCATGTTTTATCTTCCATCATAATCCAAAACCATTTTTTCTTTCTGTTATAATTCTAGACTATGATGCCAATCTGCAATTTCTTTTCTGGAAAAATCCATCTTTATAGTATGATCTTGGTACTAACCTATTATATAAAAATTGGATGTTACCATACAATTAAGGAAAAGAATAGTGCATTTTGAATCATCATACCACAAAGAGACTCAAACATAATGAGATAGTCTCCTATTCTTCAACTGTTGTCCTCAAGACTGAGGAATATCCATTCAATCAATGTATTACATGTTTGAAAAGGAGTCCCTTCCCAGTTAATGGATAATGCATGTGAAAAAACTCAGTAAACTGCAAAGAGCTTTCATAGGTAGGATGCTATTATAATCAGTACTAATTGGTAAGGTACCTAATAGACACATCAAACACAATTTGGTCAAACCAACTCTGGTTCCCACCCTTCAGCCAGAATGGCTCTTCCTTCAATTTTCCCCTCTCAGTTCATGGTAACTCCATCCTTCCAGTTGCCCAGGTCAAAAAGCTAAGAGTCATTGTTGATTTCTCTCATTTCTGCCCCGCCCCCCCCAACCATATCTAATGTACCAGCAAATCCGATCAGCTCTACCTTTCAAATAATTCTCACCACGCCTCCTGCCCCATGTTGGTTCCTGGATTCTGCCACAGCGAGCCACCTCCCCTCCGTGTTTTAGTTTTCTCCATTAGACTTTATAGTCCCAAACTTACTAATTTACTATACTTTGATAATTGTTTGTCCAGAGGGAAGGAGACTGTTTTGTTCACTTTTGCACCCCTTTTGTCTAAAATAGCAGCCGGCATGTTGAAGACACTCATTATGTTTATTGATTAAAAAAAAAAAAAAAACCCAGCCTCTTAACTGGTCTTACTGCTTTAATTCTTGCCCCCTGAAATCTATTTTCAATAGAACCTTCTATGTGTTTCTGTTAAAAACTAAGTAGTTATCACTTCTCCACTCGATGTCTTGCTCAGAGTGAATGCCCAGGTCTTTCCAATGGTCTACAAGAGCCTATGTTATTTACCTCACTCCCAGCTCCCAGACTCATCCACTTTGCCTTTGACCTTGCCTTTTCCTACTTTTGCTTCCTCATTCTGTTCTCACCACCCTGGCCAGGTGTACTGGCCATTATTTCTGCCTGAAAAGCTCTTGCTCCTACGGTCTCACAGCTCACCTTCTCACTTCTGTCAGCTCTTTGCTCCAATGTCCCCTTCTCAGACAGGCCTTCTCTACCCACCCTGCTGACGGTCCTCCCCCATCTCCAGCACTCCCGACACCTACGTATGCTGACGTACAACCAACTTATGTCACCCTACCTCTTATGCTCACTTATTTTTGTTGACTTTCTTCCCTTCTGTAATATGAGCTCCACAAGATCAAGGAATTTTTAAGCTCTCTTTCATTTCCTGCTCAATCCTAGCACCTAGAACACTACTTGGTAAATAGTTGGTGGTCAATTACTATTTATTGAATGAATGAAAGAAGCAATATTCTCTCAGTAGGTATCTAAACCCACAAAGGTCGTTAGCCGGAACAAAACACATCCACTGTGAATTACTCTTACAGGTTACCCCTATGTGTTACAGTATCCGGAAAAGCCCTGACAGAGTAGTATATCAATCTTTCTCCAAATAAGTCAACAATAGAAATATTCTGTTGGAGAGAGAGAACTATGAACTCTACCCCCCTGTTCCTGGTTTTGTTGTTTTATTTTGTTTTGTTTTTAGGGCACTGGTAAGGATTTTCCCCACTAAAATGTATTTATTTTATAGGCAAATTTTTTCCCAAATCCGCCTTACCCATGTTTTTCTGGCCACAGCTGCAAAGTTGAATATTTGGTGCCAGAGGCAACTGATTAGGTTAAAAATACATACTCTGCTTTAGGCTGGCATCCATTTGTATTTCATTATAAGATCATATTAAAAATTATGCCTTGGACTCTAAACTGTCTGCACTAGAGCACATCTGTCACCCCAGTTTGTCCTGTCAATCTGCCTAAGAGAGTGGGTAGAGCAGCCAGTGATATTCCCATTAACAGATAAGGGAGTTTGAGGCCCAGAAAAGTTGGTAATACAGGAGACCATTGGCATGATTTCCTACTTTTATTTTGGAAATCTTATCGTACTGCAACTCATCTCAAATGCCAGATAGAAAAGGCTGTCCTAGGTTATACAATTAGTGTTTTGGAAAAAAGCCTCAACTTCGGGCATACTATTGGGATGTTGAACATCTGTACTTAATACCCTGTCATGATGTTTCTTCTTGCTAAAGCTGAGCTCTAATAAACTGGCAAAGATAAACAGGATCCAACCACCCCGTGGTTTTAATTTCTAAGAAAGTACATAATTTACGAAACTATATTCTTTGCCCTAAATTTTTATTCAGTGGTAATGTAATTTTAGACATCCCCTCCCCCTACCAGGCTGGCTTCTGAAGAAAAGTGCTACCTTCCTCCTTAAATTTAAAACACCAGACTATCATCTCTACTAAATAGAAGTCACCCTCCCCAAAATCATCTTTAGCTAAGACCCTGTGCCTAGACCAAACTCCCTCCCAAGTGCTCTTGTAGAAGCCAAGCCTCTGTCCCAGCGTTGTCTCCTGTGACCTACCCTGTTACCAGCTGTCTCCTTCCACACGATTGTATATTTCTGTAGAGTAGGGGATAACCCTCTCTGCATCCCAAGCAGCTAACACAGTCCTTGCCACATGACAGGTGCTCACTATACGAAGGCTGAAGAAGTGAATGAAAGAAGGTAGTCATCAAGGTCAATGTTGAGAGAGGGAGAGGCGATTTTACTCAGATATTTATTCTCTTCTATATCTCTGTGGCCTCTTTCTTTCTGGTCACTTCCTATTCTTTAGACTGTAGAGTCTGGAAGTAGAAACCAGAGGGGACTTGTCGTGCTCCTTTCTCTGAGGAAGACAGGTGCTGGTAGGAAACATGCAGTCATCTGGCTGCACGTAATAGAAATCATCTGATAGTAGAAGCGATAGTCTGGTCTTCCTTATGATTTTTTTCTTGTATTTTATTTATCAGTTGGTTCAGAAATCAAGGCATAAAAGACGAGTGTGTGTGTGTGTGTGTGTGTGTGTGTGTGTGTGTGTGTGGGTATGGTGGGGGGGGGGTGTTCCTTAAATGTCTTCCCAATATGGACCAGTGGGCTTTGAGATTTTTAATTTGAAAGGCTATAAATTACAGGTCCCCCAGCCTATCAAATGTCTTATAAATAAAGGAGAAGAGGGTAAGGTGAGCTATTGCTGTGAAACAACACAGTTTTGTGAATTCAGCAAACCCCAGAAAAGCCCAGAAGCAAGGGCTACACTTCATGATGATAAAAGCCTTTCTATGTCACCAGTAGGACATTTTGTTTTGTCTACATTCCTAGGATCATATGGTTCAAAAGTATTAAATTAACTATATCAAACTTTTGGGCCTCTCTCTCCTGATATCCTCCTTTCCCCCCAAATCTTTAAACCCTGTTCTAACGGACATGCAACCATATGAATTAGATCTGCCAGGACCTCCTTGACGCTTCTTCACCTAATGTTGAAGGAATGCTTGAGGCTGCGCATGAGATGGCAGATACCTTCTTATACAAGGCATCTGATTCAAGCCATGGCAAGGAATCCAGAAGTATGGACCCAACAGACATACTCCATCCTTACCTGAGCCTGGAAACTGTACTAGGTAAGAGTTTTGGCAGATAATACAACGCTTCAATTTATTTGGTGGTGGCGCCTCTTGTGGCTGGTTTCCCACAACCCTGCAGAGTAGGTATCATCACCCACATTCTACAGACGAGGAAACAGGTTTGAAGAGACACATAGCTAATAATTTAAAAGGTGGGGATTTGAGACCTTATCTTTCAGACTTCAGTTAACTGCACGTGGTATTCTGATTCTTCCACAGGGCCCCATCCCCATTACTGGAAAATGCACTGTGAATGCAGGAGACATTAATAGTGGAGGGGCGGATGTGTTTAAATGGAAAAGGTACTAGTAGGCTTTTAAAGAACTGTGTCATTGTCCTGTACAGACAGGGAGAGGACAAACAGAGAAGTGGCACATGGAGGCATTACAGGGCACAGTAATTATGTGACTACCAATCTGTAGGCCGGTATACCCAGTGACTAGGTTTAAATAGAGTTTGAGGATGTGAGTTCTCTAACTTGTTTGAAGACATTACATTAATACACAACAAACAGGACACACCCATGAGTCTCTGCTTCTCAGAAGCTTATTTTCCAAGCTGAGCTTCCAAGATCTGTGGACCAGGCTTTGTTTGTTTCCTATGTCATTGGACACTCTGGGTTTTCTCCTTTGTTGACAAGTGTTGAATCACCTCTTATCAAGAGAAGTAAGTCCCCACAAAATTGTCCCTGGGACAACAATCTTTTTGCTATAATACCGCAATCCATATAAAATGCCATGTGCATCTACATGTGTTATCAGAATGCATAAATACTAGATAACCCAACGTCCACCCTCAGAGCTACGTCCATCCATGAGGGACTCCAGACATTTTGGAATCAGTGTTCCCAGAATTAAATCCAATGAACACAGTGTCAACAGGGGCCTATTTTTCCTCTCTGGCCCTTTCCCACCTGCATGTGACACCATTATGTCCCTCAAACTGAAAGTAAGGAACCTAAGAGGCCCAGAGTCATCCTTTGTTATACTCACTGAAATGACTGTCCAGTCCCAAAGCTTAGGTCACAAAATATCCCTCCTTCTGATCCCGTCCATTCAACTTCTGTAACTGCTGCTCAAGTTCTTGATCTTAACATTTCTTTCCTGGTCTATCCTAATGTTTCCCTCAATGGACTCCTTGTCTCCAGTCTCACCTTTGAAGACCTGCTCTCCTTAGGATAGTCCTATCCTTTCCCACACTTCGATCCCTGAGTAAAGGTTTAGGGAGGTGCTCATCCTGCCATCTGTCAAGGTTTGGCTGTCCACCCATCACCTCAGAACTCTGTCTCTGGCCATCACTCTTTTTTGACATCGTTCCAGGTATGAATACAAGCCAAATTTGTGTGTTTGAGCTATTTTTATGCCCTTGTCATCTTTAAAATATCAGGCACTTTCCCTCTAATTCAGCAACTAATCATTCCTATCATCTAAAAAGGTTTTTATCGTCTGATCACATGTTCCCATGCTATTCAGAGAAGAGCCAAGAGTTTCTTTCCATTTTCCATCCAATTATACTTTCTATCACCTCCCCTTGCCACACCTGACCACGCATCACAGTTACCAGCTCTGATCTCTGCCAGGCTCTTCCTCTTGGTGAGGGTCAAGGCACACACCTTTGAACTGTCACTTTGATTTAAACCTTTTTTTCCCTTTGTGATGTATGAGGTACACAGCTCATCAAACGCATTGCTCCTGGACTGTAAGTTACTGGAAGGCAGGCCTATCCAAAAGCAAAAGGAACTTTTTGCTAATAAGAAGGTATGTAAGGAGATGCTGTTGGAGGATCATGAGGAGAGCATTCAAAGCTACTCAAATAATATACAAAATTGAACAGTCATATCTGGGTTTCAGTCTTGGGCCTATAGTTACACCACCTTAGCCACCCACCCAGTCACTTCCACATCCGGTGCAGCTGACAGTACCCAAGAGCGGTGTTCGCTGCGATCCGGCCCCCGCTCTGCAAACTCACACTACAGCCATCACTGGGGATGTGTGCCTATCACTCGAGCCTGCACAGTTGGGACAGAACTTTAAATGAGGATTGCAGTACACGGAGCTTTATGCATGACCGGCGCCTCGTCTCAGCCGTACTTACTGGGTGAGGTCGGGGAGGCTGCACCTCCTTCTGTTGATGTGGTCGGAGGCTTTGTGTCTGGCACGGGCAGAGGCACAGGCCTGGCCATCGGTGGTGGCGGCGGCGGTGGCAACATTGGGGTGGGAAGGAATGGGTTGTGCACTTTGCCTTGGCTACTCCCGTTGGGCTGTGAGGGTGGGAACAAAACAAAACACGCAGAAGGAAAAGAAGAAACAGATACCGACCATTAGCAGCTTCTGGAAATGAAACATGCATTAGTCCACCTTTTTATGTAAAATTACAGAGTATTCTAGCTGCTTGAAGTCTTGCATAAGAGCATATGGATTAAAAAACTGTTGGGTTGTGCTTAAGGCATTCTACACAAATATAGTCTTAGGCACACATGCTCAACGTAGCCTCAACTTTTCTCTTGAATCGCTTTGGCCTTCTTTGCATCCTGCTTCCATAAAATGACCTGCCAACTTGTGCTTGGAATGTTTCACTTCTGTATGAACTGCTACCTTCATCATCATTCCCGCGAATATTATTTATGTTATATGTAAGTGTTTTGTAGGTTGTGGCATTATTCCATCATGTCTATTTATACAGATATAATGAAGTTTCCCAAATATGCATTTGCAATTAAAAATAATATTTTATTTTCACTCTTCAAAGTTGATATTATATAACATTTAATAAATATGTTAAGTGAATATGAAAATTTTCTTTCACATATTGTATAACATCAGGCACAGAAACTTTAGAATTGAGCTGTCAAAATTCTGCTAGGGAAAAATATCACTTCTAATTTTGATTTAAATTATATAAGCATATGCCATAAGAGTCATATTTATTTGGCTGCCTGATGTTAGAACAACCAAATAACAGCTCTTCAACAAAAGAAAGTTCCCCTCTGAAGAAAGCATTAAGATCCGTTGTATTTTCAAGTTTTTCAAAATAGTCCCATAAAGAGACTTGCCTTAAACTCTGCGAAATTTTGGTCAGGACACAAAACTGGGAGTATGACGGTTGTACAGGATAAGGTCATGACTATTTTTAAAAGGTTAGAAATGTAAAAAGTCAGATTCTTGATGCTGGTGGTCACTTCAGACTTTTCATGGTCTCCCAGGTGGCCTTTCTGACTCCAGACTTCAGGGTGCTGTGCAACCAATAATAACAGCGGGTATTTAGGCTCTAGTCCCAAATCAATATTCAGTTGCGGGAGACCCAGCTGTCCCAGGCCGTTAAGCGTAAGCTCAATAATTCTGCAGAGGCAGCCTCCGTCTGCCCCTCATCCACCGCTCTCTTATATATTTGGTATTGTTCCTCAAAGACGATCTTGTCTGACAATCAGGATGCTGCACCTTCTTGCCAGCAAACTTGCCCGGCTGTTATTTCTGAGTGGGCTAGAAGTCCATAAGTGAATGCTTTAGAAGAAGCCAAGCAAATGAATACACAAGCAAAAAGAAAAAAGGCCCCTATTGATTTGTTGTCTAGACAGAAATGTATCTGCTAACACATCACCAGACATTAGTCAGAGCTGCCTGTTCTGTCTCAGATATGCAGAATCAGGTATTTCTGCACGGGAGGAAAATCAGTGACAGGGCCATGTGATACAATATTCTAAATTAGGCAACAATAATTATGGCTCATCTGAGGCTTTGTGTGTAGTTATTAGGAGAAAAGGAAAATCACATGTGGCTTTATGCTGGTCATTATTTACTATTTATTATTATTATTACTGAACTTGGGATGCAGCTATCCAATGGTAAACATTTGGTTCCCTTTCGAAATAAAAATTCACGATTTTTAAAAAATCACTTTTACATTTGGAGTATTATTTCAGGTCGTGATTATTCGGTTTCTTGGAGAAAAAAAGAAAATATTCGTTTGAAGCTGCTGAATACTGTTTAGCTTTATATGAAGAGAAGTGGGAAAGATAACTACTTGCAGAAATAACAAACCATAATAAACTGTACTTCGAGCATCTTGAGTTCAAGTACTGGTCAACTTGATCTAAAGTGTTAGGAGACTGTATTTTTAAAAAATACCAACTTAGCTGATCTGAAACATCTGTGCCCCCTCATCCCTCCACCCCAAATCATTATTTAAAATTAGTTGGTCTTTTATTTTGTTAACTGCGTGAGCTTGAGGGTTAGTGTGCGCGAGGTGGAATTATCAGCCCACAGACCTTAGAAGGTTATACAGTTCACCCTTGAGATGATTTATATCCATAAACTTGACAGTTGCGAACTTAACACAAACACTTTTTAAACCCTGGCCAATCACTCTTAGAGCAAGTTAACTTTCCCACAATCTAGAATAAATATGACATTTGCCTGCAGTCCGTCAGCACAACATTAGAGCACAATGTCACATGGTCATAAGGTCTTCCCTTGTTATTTTTACATTCGGTTAATATTTCTAAAGAAATTGGAAAAAAAAAAGAGGTCTCCTTACATTGAGGAACCCCACCTGTCCAGCCTGCTGACCAGCATCAGGGCAGACAAGTTGGACAAACTCTTTCAGCGTCTCCTGAGGGTGATAGCGGATGGCTGGGTGCGAGAAGTAAGGTCCCGGCTGCTGGATGATGGGCGACGTCGGAAAATGAAGAGTCGAGGGTGTTGCATGCGGGCTTGCTGTAGGAAAAGAAAGCGTCCGAGTCATGAGGAGAAAGACCCGCTTTGCCACAGCTCCTAAGCTCGGTCCAGCTTCCTGTTTTCTTTCTTTCCTGACCCAACTCATACCGCTGCTCCTGTGGCTGAACTGCACACTGGGTACGTCTGATAGATTTTCTTCCTCAAGGCTCTAAGACAAACATGGAGGTTAGATTAGGGTAGAGTTTCAGGCTGTCTTTCCATTTTCAGTGGACATGAGTTATAAAGGCATTAATAATCCTGGGTGAAGCTGAAGATTATTCATTACCTCAAGAGCCTTTTTAATGAAGCAAGCAATAAAAAATGTATTTGGTAGATTAGACCTGATTTAACTGACATTACATGTGACAAATTCTAGTTTGCACATATGGATCCTCTTTCATGCCGAGCTAACCCACAGACAATAATTCATTGTTAAAGCTCTTATACCCCTTTCAAGGAAATTTCTAGGGACTAATACAGGATGAAATTTTTTTGAAGTATGTAGTAAATGATCACTTAATGAACCCATGTAATTTGGGTGCCTCACTTTACATGGAAGGTTCACGTAGCCTTTTTTTCTTTTCTTTTTTTTTTTTTTTTTTTGGCCAACTCAAAGCCACATTCAGAAATGCATAAATGTTAGACAGGGAAACACACAGGCTGAGTGGGCAGTGACCCCTGCTAATCTGTGGGCCCTCTGCCCCTAAAAATTGATACAAGAACTCACACAACTATTACTCCTTTTTACTTGAGCCCTGCTAAGTTTTATTTGTACAAGAAGATTACATTAGATTAAAAAACTTATGTGAGCCGCTTGATAATGTTCCTGAGAGAACTTCTGCCCTTGAATTCGAAGGGTGATTGATAAAATCTGCTAGGGAGTAAGAGCAGCACACAGGGAAGCTCAGGGATATCAAGACAAGCAACACGAAGGTGGCCGCTTTCCCCAGGGAGGGCCAGAGAGACAGCTCCCAAATAAAAGCAGGTCAGAGTGTTTATCTTGCCTTACTCTTTGCAATTTAAGTCTTCAAACTCTGGGAGTCCCTGCAAAGACCAAACAAAGGGATACCCCAAATTTTGGAGAATAAGGCCTTCCTAGTAGCTAGAGCGACTCCTAAAACTGTCAAACAAATGAAGCAAGTCAGGCCTTCTACCACTTACCCCATAAGCATGGCTGAGGATGTAAAAATAATACATCGCCATTGATCACTGGCCACGGGTTCTTTGTTCTTTACTGGGATATCTTTAGTATTGGGGTGCTTTCTAATAATTGAAATGGCTAAGGACTTTGGGGTTCGGAATAGCATCTGTAGTTTGTAAAGAGTGAAAATGGAAGTTTGGAGTAGAAGCAATAGTCTACTCCATGTCTTGAACTTGCTGATGGGACCTTTCATTCATGCAGCCTTTAATCCATCTGATACACATTGATGGGGCTGCTCCTATGGGCATGGGATACAGCGGTGTGCCAACAGTTTCATCTTCAATCATGCCATTGAGGGCATCTTGAACATAGCCTATTGAAACTAGAATTCTGTGACCTTCCACCCTTTATACTTGCTCTTTTTCCAGTCTTTCCCATCTTAGTAAATAGTTTTTTCAATTTAATTGTTCACTGTCATGTCTCCAGAACACTGTGTGGCACCCCATAAATATCAGTTGAATGTACAACAAGCGATTGAATACAAGAGTGGTACAGAAATCAAGAACCATACAGATGGACTTAAAACTTTGGGTTTTTTTCCACCTGGAAAACAGCCAGTGGGGTTATAGAAAAACTAGTAAAACTTAGGACTTCATACAATAAATGATAAAGCTGGCAATTCATTATTATCTCTGAGTTTAAACCCACAGGCTAAAAAGTTAAATGGCTCCGGTCACCTCTTACTTTGCCAGCTGTGCTTAAAGAACCAAAAGGAGATCTGTTCATCTAATATAATATGGTTGTCTCCGCTGGTGGCAGGAAAATGTGACCCAGCATCACCTCTGACCAAACAGCTTCTAGTTGGGGACAGAATGTAGTATTTCCCAAACAAGGCCGGGCATGTACTGAGCGTAACAAAATGAAATGCCCGGTTTCTGCAGCATGCCAAACACCAAGGTGGGAACTTCACTGTGAAGAGCCCCCTGGAAGCAGACCTTGGTGATAACGTGGCAATGCTTCAGGTGCTCCACGGAAAGTGATACATGGTTGTTCAATTATGAAACTCTAGCGGCTAACAGAGAATGCTGCCCAAGGAGAAAATTCATTTGAGTAGATATCAGGTGGATAAAAGTTAGTAAAACTTGACAGAATCATTCAACTAATCTTGCAATCCCTCCTTTAATATGAATCAACATCATAGCCCTTTTTGTTATTGTTCAATATGTGAAAGAATATCGTTAGCAACTTAAATTTAGATCTTAGTTTATTGTATTTTACTAAAACAATTTATTCACCTTTCCCTTGTGGCCCAGAAACCTACGAACACATGGTACTATATGAAATTAATTCTACAATGACTGACTTATAAGGACCAATTAATTCTTAATTAGCACCAGGAAATCATTTAGCCTGTAGTTTCAAATTAGACAATTGCTGAGTCTGCATTTCAAAGGGTTCTCCTTCACAACCCTTACTTTCTCAGGCCTTGGACTTTTTGGTTCATCCAGTAGTTTACTGTGAAACTGGGTATAAATCATTCAAGATCCTGAGCTTTAATTCCTTAAAACAGAAAATAGTTGTTATAGATGTCGCACAGTTCTGTGAAATATTATTAAATACATGCTCTTTCGCTAGATACACTGCTAGTATTACTCGTTTACTGGATGAGACCCCTTTTCTTCCATTATCTAAAGCTTGGACTTCAGCAACATCTAAATTTGGATTTTCTTCTCTCCTATTTCTTGTCTCCTCTCCTTTCTCTTGGATTAGATGCTTTCAGCTTGCCTATGTTTTTGTCTAAGTAGTCTCAAATCATTTTAGAAAGTGTCACTGGGGTTAAACCAATCAATTGCCCAATCAGTAAAATTCATTAAAGGTACACTGAGATCTTCCGATCAGGGATCCTACAGAGAGACAACCATTATGAATCTGGTGTGGTGCTGATGTAATGCACAAAGAATGGTAGGAATCCAAATTTTTGACAGAGGAAAACATCTCTTATGAGTGTGTGTGTGTGTGTGTGTGTGTGTGTGTGTGTGTGTAGTTGACATGATAAAAAATTATAGCACATTATGTAAATGCATATTTAGATCCTTTAAAATGTGCATTATTTACTGGAGAGTCATAAAGGCTTTTCTCAAGTGGTTACAGTTTATTGCAGTGCATCCGTCTGTATCCATGTTGATGTTAATACAATTTTGTGTATTAAAAGGCACTACAAAATTGGCTGCTTCTGGGGTCTAATACTCTTAGCACCCTAGGCCAGGAGCAGCAGAGAATGTCAGAAAACACCCCGCTCTGGGTGGATCTCACTACCATTTAAACTTTAACCAGAGGCCGGACTTATTTAAAACAACTGCTAGGCTTTTCACAAACAATACGAGTAAGAAGGAAGGAAATTTGATCAGGTTTTCTTTGGCCAGAATAGCACTGCCTACATATTCTGAACAAAGTAGCCACAATTCAAAAAAACAGGGAGCCAGAATTTCCCAAAGGGTAAAGAGCTCAGTTATTTATTACAAAATGATCATATTACTGGATACTTATAAAGGAGAAAGCAGGTCAGACAGGTTGGTTTACTTGTTTGTACTTCCCCCTCCCCTCACCCTGCTTCTTTAAAAGATTCTCCTGGTTTTAGTTTGAAAGAGAAAAAGCTAAATATTTGACATAATATACATATTTCTACGTTAAAGGTGCTTTCTCCTTTTTTTAAAATGTTTATTTATTTTTGAGAGAGAGAGAGACAGAACGCAAGCAAGGGAGGGGCAGAGAGAGAGGGAGACACAGAATCCGAAGCAGGCTCCAGGCTCTGAGCTGTCAGCACGGAGCCTGACGTGGGCCTTGAACCCACGAACCACGAGATCAAGACCTGAGCTGAAGGCAGATGCCTAACCGACTGAGCCACCCGGGTGCCCCAAGATGCCTTCTCCTTTAAAGTAGAATTAAAACCAGATACAGAGTAGGTCAAGGTTATTACTAGGTTATTATGTGTTGAGAGACTTATTTGATCCAAGTGACTCTTGGTCTATGAGTCCTCCATAGTGGGAAGGCCTTATAGACATACTCTAGCTCAAAAAAAGATGACATCAGGGAGGCATAGCCAGATAAGTTTGGAAACTTGTGTTTCATTCTTTTATAAATCTTGAGGGGAAAAAAAGAGAAGAAAGTAATCCCTCCTTCCCATTTTTAGTAGTTTTGCCCAAACTCATACAACCTTCCCACATTTCTCCTCCAACCAAAATTTTATGGGTTGAAATATGTTCTTGTATTTAATCTGACATAGCATTAACTGCTTTATTCCTCGTCCATGAACCGTCAGATTCTCACAGATTGGACAAGGACTTGGATTCTTTTCATGTTAGCATTTGCTTTCGAGACTCCAAAGAAAACCTGGCGAGAGAGCAGTGCCAACAACAGAACCTAACCCCCTTCAGGTGTGTGAAGACCGTGTCACATGCAGCCTTCTCCCCTCACCGAAGGAATGATCACCCCCAAGCCTTGGCATTTGTAAAACTTCGCAGTCTCACCATTAAATCAACACTGAGTCCGTGGCAACAGGTGAGAGTCCAGACCGTTTCTCTGGGTTAGCACTGTTACCAGAAAAAGCCGCTCACCTCTCTTCAGCGGTAAGACGTTCTTTAGACAAAAAGAGCTGTTTCCATAGAGCGACGGGTGGCATTGAGAACTCCTGACTACTTATATCTAAGAAGTAAAGATTTTAACAAGGCAAATCTTTAAGAGGAGAAGAAAGTGGAAGAAAAAAAAATTGTGCTAAAGAAAAAAAAAAGTCTTCCACAAAGGCAAATGGCATTTGAATTATTTGGGTTGTTAACTACTACGTACTTGTCCTCCTCGGAAATTCAAAACCACAATGTATAACACCACTGTAGGCTGCCCTAAAGCTGAGAAATCTATCTTAATGGTCCAGAGCTATAATTTATAAATCATGCATGATCAGACCTGCTACTTATGAAAGCCCAGGAGTTTGGAATTATGGGATTTATTTTAACGGAAACCCAGGGAAAGGGGAATTAGCAATGGTTTTTAAACCTTTAGGAGATGAAGCCTTTTCTAAATAATAAACCTTTAACCTGAAGCAAGCCAAGGTTTTCAAAACATACAGTACGTATCTTTAACATCGCCAAGGTGCATGTGAAGGACTTGGATGTCAGATGAGAGAAACATATGACATTGCATGATGAGGGGGAAAGCACTAGTATTTTTCTATTATCGCTACCAGAGTAACTTGATGCCATACTAGACTTCTAAGGTGTATTCTGTTCCATTTTAATTAAGGGGGTCTTCAGGCTGGAGACCAAATTCTAACGTCTTCTGGAAAAGCAGACAGAAAGGGGGAGGGAGGCAGGTGAAGTTCTTTTAAATTTTTTATTTAGCTCAATTTTAGCTACTTAAAGACCCTTCTTGCTCTGGGACCCTAGCTTATAACCACGACCAGGGGAGGGCAAACATTTTCTGTAACGGCCAGAGAGTGAAGAGTAGGCTTCGTGGGCTGCGTGCTGTCTGCTGCAACTACTCAACTCTGCTGTTGTGGGGACGAGGCAGCTCCACGTGACACACGAGGATGAGTGCGGCCGTGTTCCAAGTACATTTATTTTTGAAAAGAGACACAAGACTTGACTGAACTTGTGGTTTGTAGGTTGCCAGCCCCCGGTGAAGACCCACATAATTCCTGTTCACACTCCAAACACTTGCTCTGTTCTGCTCAGGAGTTGAGCACAATCACTGTTCCTTTTGTCTCTTCCCTGTAAAACCCTGTCCTCGTCCCGATCGGCCTTTCTGCTGATGCCTCACCTGCTACAGCCTGCCTTCTGTATTTCTACCAAGTACCCCCCATCGCCACTCTTGTTTTCTATGCTGAGACCTTGTACCTTTTGACTACCTTTACCCACTCCTCCTCCGATCCCCCGCTGTAGCTCTTGGCTTGTCCCTCTTCACCGTTATTTAACCTGCTTTGGTCTGTGCTGGTTTCCCACACCTGTGTGTATAATTTCAAGTTAAACATACAAATAAAAAAATGGTGGAGGCATAATATGAGGACCATGGGCTTTACAGTTAGTTAGGTATAGATTCAAATTCTAGATCTTTCACTTATACCAGCTATGCTTTAAGTTTCTGACCTTCTCTATGACTCAGTTTTGCCATCTGCATAATAGATCTAATGATATCTCATAGATTTGTTGTTAGAATCAAACGAGACAAAGTAAATAAGGCATGTGGTGTAGTTCTTGACCACATGGGTAAGTGATCAATAAATAGCTTCTTTTATTGGTAATAGTATCACAGGGATGGAGATGAGGATGGGAGGTGAATAAGTTGAAATGTGTTTCTATTTGCTAAGACCTGCTTGGATTACAGAATACACAAGGGGAAAGGAAAAGGAAAAGTAAGAATAAGAGGTACCTGCCGCTTACCCGTCTCTTGGACAAATGAATACATAAATATCGATGAAAGAGTATGTACTATCAATATTGACGTGAGATGAGGTTCTTGAAAAGAAATCTCTAAGCAACAAAACGCAAAACAAAGCAACAGTAGCAAATCGAATGGTCATGGTCACGGACACCATAGATGCAATGACCTATGAAGACTCTGTTTGACCAAATATACTGTGAACTTGTACTTTTGCTTAAATCTCAAACTCTTGATACTTAACCTAGAAACTTAGAACTATGGGGCAATCTCCCTCTGGACTCTGTTTTTCATTTACATCTACAACCCTTGAGTGACTATACTGAACTCTCCTTTACCATGAAGATCCCTGCCATCCACACACCCTTCAGAGCTAACCAGATTCTACACATGTCTTTCTCCCGGCCTCCCCAAATCCAAATACAATAGAAATTTCTATCATTCCCTTGATAGGCCCACTATGTCAGTTTTGGGGAATTGCTTATTGAGATCTAATACATGTTAAATCTAAAAAAAAAAAAAAAAAAAAAAAAAAAAGCTTTTAAAGAAGATCTAGAGTACTTTTGAGAAAACTTTTTTTTTTTTTAATTTCTAACTAGATTAAGGGACTTTTAGTTTTATTTCTGCCACGATTCGGCTTATAAATATAGGCAACTTTTCGGTGCCTGGGTGGCTCAGTCAGTTAAGTGTTTGACTTTGGCTTAGGTCATGATCTTGCAGTTTGTGGGTTCAAGCCTTGCATCGAACTCTGTGCTGACCACTTGGAGCCTGGAGCCCTCTTCGGATTCTGTGTCTCCCTCTCTTTCTGCCTCTTCCCTGCTCATGCTCTCTCTCAAAAATAAATAAACATTAAAATAAAAAAATTTTTTAATAAATATTGGCAACTTCTTTCTCCTCTAGTTCTCTCCTCTGCAAACTGAGGAGTTTGAACCCAATCGCTGAAGCTCACCTAGCTTTACATTTCAGTGGAATCGCGTCTCTGGGATTACATACAAACACTGAGTACAAGTGGTCTGTAGTGAGAACGCTGAAATCTAAAATATCTGAAACCAGGGAGCATGCACCCTTTTAAAAATATATATTTTTTTAAATGCTTCTGAGATATCAAGCTATCTTGGACTCAGGCTCTCAGACGCCCTGACTTTGGGAAGGCTGTAGTATTTAGAGTTTTAAAATCCCTGAGTGTGCTTCTTCAAGCTCTGAATGACAGAGGCCCAGCCTTTGGATCCCGAGGACTTCCTCTCTGAACACGCGCTACTTGTGCACTCTGCCTAGGATGCCATGATGGCTAACGTGAAATGTGTTTGAACACCACACAGTAGTGATGATTATTGGAAGCATGAAGACGGACTGTTTAGTAAGCAAACCTGAAAAGAAACCCATTCCATGAAGGGAACGTGAGCTTCTATGTAATAGATAAGCAGTCCAATGAAATGAAAGATGAAGAATGGGAAACACAGCAAAACACTGGAGAAAAAAGCAACTCCGCAGAATGGATGACCACAGAGGTAACAGAAATAGGCAAGGATTCCTCTAACAAGCAGCTGGAATTACAAACTGCAGTCCTGCAAAAGAGAACTTCCAAAGTAAAATCTGTGGGGGTGCTCCAGCCTCTTGGAGGATTACCAAGGGTTGGGGCCTGGGTGCTCTGCAAGTGTCTGCCGACACGGAGAAAAAGGGCAAAAACCAAGCAAATAAACGACAACAAAACCCATGATAAATAGAAAAGCATGGGCTGATTTGCGGCATTTCCCCCACCAAACTGTCAGATTTACGTTAAACTAAGCCCCTATTTTTTTTTAATGTTTATTTATTTTTGAGAGACAGAGCATGAGCAGGGAAAGGGCAGAAAGAGAAGACGACACAGAATCCGAAGCAGGCTCTAGGCTCTGAGCTGTCAGCACAGAGCCCACTGTGGGGCTTGAACTCACAAACCATGAGATCATGACCTGAGTCGAAGTCAGACACTTAACCGACTGAGCCACCCAGGCGTCCCAAAGTCCCTATTTCAGAGAGGCATGTAACGTTCAAAGCATCCTCTTGAATTCCACGTATCTTCCTGAATACACCCCAGAGGACTGAAGGATTTACTCCTCCTGTGGTATATTTCACACACACAGGGAGGAAGTATGGGAAGAGCCAGTCCAGTGTCTAAGTCAGAGGTTCACGGTTTTATCCCAGGTTGGGTATCAACCAGCTCTGTGTCCCTCCCAATTTCCTCTACTGCAAAATGGAAATTGTATTGCATGTATGGGTTTTAGAGCTTTACCACTCTGGGCTTGAAATCACCACTCCCTTTCCTAATATGCGCAAAATTACTTAACATTTCTGAGCCCACTTATCTATAAACTGGATATAATGGCACAGAAAAAAAGATCTTTCTGAGACTAGAATGAATTCTAGTATATAGTGGGGCTCACTCACTTAAAAAGTTTGTATTGAGAATCAGCTACGTGCTAGACAGTATATTAGATTGTGGGTTATTTATTATTCTTAGAATATTTTTTGGCATAAATTAGGATACACGAGAAATCATCAGGATCATACAACACAATGTGGCAACATGAGATAACTGGGAATCAAGAACTGAACTATTTTCAACTGTTTTCATGGACCTGGAGCTTCATGGCATGGGCTAATAGTCACTTTCTAGGACCTGAACTTACCTGTGAAGTTACCAAGTTAGGACTTGCAGGAATAAGTCACTTTGGCTAGTGAGAAAGTCTGGAAACAGAGCTCTTGTGGGGTTTTTTGGGGGGAGGGGATACCTATCCTTCCCTCAGCCTCAGTGTATGTATTTAGAGTGGCCCTAACCTTACGTCCTGGCTCTGCAGGCAGCCATGCAACCCAGGCTATGCCAATAAGAAAACCCCTTTATCCTTTAAACATAAGGATTATTCCAAAAGTGACCCAAGCAAATGACCCACACCACGACATTCAGAGCCATAAGCATCCAGAAGTAGAACCTTTCCTAGATCTATTGTGAACAAAAGCTGTTCTCTTTCCCTTGGGATTGTTAAAATGCTGAGAATTAAGATTGGAGCTGCTCACGTCATTAATGCTACAGTCCGAGGAGATTCAGCTTAAGAATGAAGTTCACATGGAAGACAGCAGAGCTGAGGGGAGAGACCTACATATAGATTTCTGAAGGTATCATCTGAGCTTCTGGATCCAGCTCTACCTGAAGCCATAAACCCCTAGACTTTTTGGTTACCAGCACTAATCCATGATTTTCTTTTGGAGCAGTACAGGGATGGGTAAGGAAGTTAGTTGTGTTTCTGTCACTTATAAGAAATTTCACATGAAAAAGGATCTATATTAACATCTCTTCAAAGCCATTCATTACTGGTATGTGGTAATTCTGCAACTTTTTATGGTGTTCAGGAACTTGGGGGTTTGGGAAGATCTGGAGATATCCCTCGGGGATGCCAAGGTTTTCTAAACTCATATTGCAGGCCAATAGAAGGGACCCCCACAAATACTTTACATACTGTGCTATACTTCCCTTTCTTGAATTCCTCTCTCATTAATCTCATCATACTAATAATAACCTGGTGGAGCTGCCTGTTTTACTAGGCTGCAGGCACAGGGCTTGTCTGGTTTGCTCATTAGGGCTGAGCACACTGCTTGGCAGATGCAAAGTGCTCAATAATTATATGCTGAATTGATTCCTATAAACAACAGACTCTTGCTAACAAAAACGGTGCTTAACTTGAGCAAGAGCCATGCCTGAATGAAGACATGCCAAAGTGAAGTCGGTGCCATGGCTAAAGGGCCACCCATCCCGGGACAGAGCTATTTATTGCCCCACTGGGGAGATTCCCCTGTTTCCCCAGTGTGATGGGGTAACTAGGATGTTTACTTCCTTGGGACCACATCTCCTCATCTGGGCATCTGGGCGCCTCCCAGAGAGGACCCACGAGGGCAAGTAGAAGACAACCGGGGAGGAGGGTTGAGGAACGAAGGAAGTAAGGACCCTCAGAGAACCACATTCAAAGCGAGGATAGAAGACATCCCAGAGGTGGTGGATGTTTAGTGACATACTATGACAGTGCCCAGCCCTTTCCCTATGTCATTTCACTTCCTCCTCCTCCTCATGCTTTCACGTTTTGTACAGGCGGGAAAATAAAAGGTGGGCAGAAGACAGGTGACTAGTTCATGCATATGAAGATCCCAAGTGGCCATCCAGGATCTGAATTCTATTCTGGCCAATTCCACAACTCCCTGCACTTTTCACTACACTCTGCTGCTCCCATTTGAATTATTTTTCGGAGGTCAAATGGTTTATTTCCTTTCAGAAGTGTTTGTTCCCAGGTCCCTTATTATTGTATTGCAACCTGGCAACTCTTATGTTGCTCATGTGTGTTTTACACATAAGAAAAAGGAAGTGTTTGAATGGGGGGGGGGAAAGCAACTGCCACTGAATACGAAGAAATGGCAGAATGTCAAATGTAAACTTACTGTGGAAATATACATTTTAGAAACCATTCTGTACGCGTGATTAAGTACACTAATTTCAACAATACAAAGGGTGCAGCCTGAAATAGGTGACTCTCTTTGATCCTGCAACCACATTAATAGGGCCGTACATCGCCATTTCAAATATCAGTGCTCACCCCCACTTTGTCTACATGGATGATAAGCTGATACTACATAAACATTGTTAAAGCCACAGTTCCATGCTACAGTAATTCACTTAACTTTAACATGATTTATGGTTCTGTCAATAGGGGAGGTTGAAAACCCTGCACTGAAACTTCAATGTGAGCTTCATATTTAAAACAGTAATTTTGTGTGTGTGTGTGTGTGTGTGTGTGTGTGTGTGACAGAAGAAAACATTCCACATAAAGATGAGATACAGGTCCAATATTGACTTTTTTATTCTACTCCAAAAAAATGACAATAAAGAAGGTGTCCAAAACATGGAATCAACATTCTATTAAGCTAAACCAAGAAGAAAGAACTGATAGTGATTTCTAGCTCAAGCAATGCCGGGAAGTCTTATCAATGAGAGGATTTCGAAGAAACCTTGCTCAGAACCACTGCCTTTACCGTGTGTGCTTATGTGGGTCTATGGTGGGGGTGAGGGTGCGGGAAAGAAGAGAGAGAGGGAAAGACGGAGAGATGGAGAGAGGTGGAGAGAAAGGGGCAAAAAAAAAAAAAAAATCCCAAGGGAGGGCAGCTTCAAGATGAGTTTAAATCCAGGCCCGCATGGTTAATCACCCTACTTTTCTCTCTGGCCCTCAACTTGGGGGCATTTTGCCTCTTTAAGAGATGAAGGAGCCAATTGGTCTTACTGCTCTGACCCGTCCGTCCTCCTTGGGACCACATATGAGCACGATTCTCCTACAGAAGAGCTCTCTCTAGAAGTTTGCTGCGGGGATGACAAATTAACCCAGCAGGGTGTCCCACACATCTATCTCGGTACAAATTATTAGTGTAATAGAGCTTTTAGTTATGCATTTATCTAGTAATTATTGAATGGCTACACAGAACCGAGCTGAACAGCCGTGGCCTTTGATGAGGTTCGCTCGGTGGGTGGCCTCACAGTTAATTTAGGATAGTTTTCCACTAAGCAGTTCACTTGCCGACAAATTAGCTAAACAGCCTTCTCCTTTAAATATTTTCCATGTCATAGTGAAACTCTTTACAATACAATAAAGGTACAGTTTTAATTACACGCTTCCTGACTTTTGTTTAGTTGTAGTTTTAAAACATTTGCTGGCACTGTTTTTTTTCCTTCGGCTGGGCAGTAATAGCTGGTTGTAAGTATCTGGCTAATGAATTTAATAATTTCCTGAACTTGGACTTAAAGGGCCTTCGCTACAAAGCTGCTTTTCCTCTGTACCTTCCAGATCCTTCAAGTCCCACCAGCAGTGTTTCCCACTGGGCTGGACCCCAGCACCAGAGCTAACCTTGACTAATGTCCACGAGCCCTCTTACTTGTCTCTCAGTGCACCTGAGAGGTAGCGTTCATAGGTCTGTGATGCCTCCATTTGAAAATCAATTCTGGCAATTCCTATTGCACAGTGACAACGTAATGTCTTCTCAAATGACATACTCCGCTAATAAATAAACACCTTGCGTCTGTTGGCCGATTATTTCAGCACCTTGTTAGCAACAGGTACTTAATTGCTTCTCGTTTCCCTGAGATGATTCAATTGCACTAAACCAGGAGAAGCAAATTAGATTCAGCTCTTTTGAAAGGAGCACCGACAGGTTCTACAACTAAGTTAAAAGCTTTCCTAAGAGGCAAAGAAGTTTGCAGACCATTTATGTACTGGAGGCCGATGCCAAACAGGTGCCGCAGTTATGGTGGTGATAAAGGGGGTATGTCTTCTTGTGGGTCCTTTACTTGAACAAAAGAAATTGTAGTCCTACAGCAGATCATTATTTTGAGCTCAGTATTTCTCTTAATGCCTGTCGAGTGGAAGCTCTTCATTAAGACAAAGCAAATATATATTAAGCATTTATTCACCATGCAATGCATCTCCCTAAATGCTACTAAATATATGCTCTTGAATATTCTATTATTATGACACTTGGGGGATGGGAAGAACTCCCTGTTATTCCCAAACTTTCTGTGTACCTTCAATCAAATCCATGCAATTACTCATTTATTCAACAAATATTTGCTGAGTGCCTTCCTTATGCCAGGCACAAGGCTGAGAGACACAGATAGGAAGAATAAAGCTGTAGTTCCTGCTCTAATGGGCCCTGCCATCTAGTGATAAGTGTTGCCTTCATATTTTACCCCTCCTTCCTTCCTCCTCTATTATGGTCTATGGATCTACACTCCTCCAACCTTTCCTGGTGACCTCAGCTTCCTGGAAGGTGATCTGAATTCTCATAAATCTCTGCAGTATGTTTTTCTTGGCTAAATCAGGAGATATTGTTAACTGCAGACCCTCGGATGTTTCATCATGAAGCGCAGGATCCCTGCTTGAGTCATGAGGATCATGGACTTAGGTCACAGAGCATATATACTTCTGTCCACCTCTCCAAACAGAAACTGAGCCTTTGAAAGCCACACGATGAATCTTTGGTTTATACGGCTATTGTTTTAGCACATCTTACGTATATTTTCGGTACTAGGGCAATTTTTTAAATGTTTATGTATTTTGAGATGGGGGTGAGAGAAGAGAGTGCACAAGTAGGGAAGAAGCAGAGAGAGAGGGGGACAGAGGTTCCCAAGAGGTTCTGTGCTGACAGCAGAGAGCCCAATGTGGGGCTTGAACCCACAAACTATAAGATCATGATTTGAGCCAAAGTCGGGGACCTAACCAACTGAGCCACTCAGGCATCCAGGGCAATTTTACTTCTAAACTCCCTTCATTGTAGATGTTTTCTGACTCCTAAAGAAGTGGGCAGTTTAGTCTCATGCTCACAGCCTGTATGTCTTTAATTCCTCAGTACTTAGTTATGTAAAAGTATGACTTGTTTGCTATTGCTTTGTTTTCACATGTTTGCAATTAGAAGGTACTCTGCTGGAGAACAGGGGTTAAGTCCTGGGCTTGTTTGGACTTTCATGGTGCCAAATGCCACAAGAGTCTCTATCAGGAGGCCCTTGTCCCCGGCAATCCCCTGTGCTTCTCCTATTGCAGCAATACAACTCACCGCTGGCTTTCTTGTCCTACATCCACCCAGAGGTCGGCCCTCTCAGGCCAGAGTCCAAGCTTCTCTTGTTCACTCTATTCAGCAACTGGTAGAGCCCCTTGTACACACTGTTAAGTGCTTGATAAATATTTGTGGAAAAAATTAATGGGTCCCCAGACAGTAATGGGAGTCTGCAAGTCAATTTTAATATCGAGCAAGTCACACGCAGAGCCAGTCAGGGAACATGGTGAAGTGAAACCGGTCCAGATGCTTGAGAGGGCTACTTGTAAACATGTCTCCAGATGAGAACAGTGTCTGAAGTATCTCTTTTGCATCTATCCTGCAAGATGGCATGGTTGAAGAGGATTTCGTGCAGTCCTTGTGTTTCCATAGGAATTAGCACATTGGCAGGCATGAGCTGAAGAGGTGTGCCTGAGTGACTCAGCTTACCTCAAGCATTCAAGTTGAGATACTCTAAGACACCTCTCATGAAATCAGAGATGGTCTCTAGATTATGAACTTCAACTGGACCACTCCTTTTTTAAATGTATGCTTTACCAAAAAAAAAAAAATCTAATAAAGTTGCCTGTTACTGTTAAAAAAAGAGAAAAAGTCACACTGACCTCAAAAAATGTTTTTTGAAGTGATTTGCATCTAACAGAAATCCTACATTACCAGTAGCAAGGATTCATGGGCTAATAAAAAAAGGTCAAGTGGTATGTTTATGGCTGTTATTAAAAAACCCAGTGTGACAATATGTCATGCTTATCAAAAGATCTAAATGGCTATGTTATGTCTCAGACTAATAAAAAAATGTGAAAACAAATTAACTGTTTAAATGAAGTTTATTTCTCCCAGGGGGTGAGAACAAGGTAGAGCCTATGATCTAGTGGCAAAGGCACCAAGTTGGAGACTTGATTTCTATTCTGGGTTGAGATCTCTCTCATCTGCAAGAGTAATGTGGAATATGTTACTAACTGCTAACCAGCACGTTTCTCCCCTAATTACCTAGTTACAAAGCCCTGCTTTTATTAAGAGTGGCAATATGTTCAGCTTAAAAAAAAAATCTAGATTTCCTAGCCTCTCTTGCAGCTAGAAGTGATCTTGTGGCATAGTTCTGACCATGCAACATAATGGTCTATGAAAGGTGGCAGAATGCTCTGGCTTTTCTTTCTGCTTGGAATGCTAATGTAAGGCAAGAATGCAGTGGCCACACTGTGACCATGAGGTCACAGCATGAGGATGCGCATGACCGGCTCCAGCAACGTTAGAAGAAAATCTCAATCCTTGGACTCCAACGGTCCTGAGTCACATACTTGTTTTTATAGGAGAAAAATCTGACTTGTTTGGTCCAATTTTCTGTTACTTGCAGTCAAATGCATTCTTAGCCGATACAGGAAATGAATTAGACCAGATTTCCAGGGCCCTCTTCTGAAAGTCAATGGTTCTAGGGGACGTTCTAGAAGTGCTCAGTTGCTAATTACTTTCAACCTCTGCCTTGTGATGTAGACAGTGCCTGCTCTTCCCCATTTCTAAATCCTCAGAGCACAGAGCTGCTTTACTTCCTGTAAAGCATTCAATTAAATGAAATACTTAAATTGAGTATCATTCATTAGCTTATTTTTGAAAACAGCAAGGATTTTAGGCAGACACCTAAGTTTCAAGAAGATGGACTTTCAAGAAACTCTAAAATATCACTGATGACTTCAAATTCAAAGGAGTTAGACCTTTTAGATTGTCAGACAAACTTATAACTGTTTAAAAAGCAAAGGCAAGAATTGTTTAAAAAGCAAAGATTTTTTTTTGATTATGATAAGTAAGACAAACTGTCATGATTAAATACTTTATTATGGCTGAAATTTTAAGTGCTGGCAAAAGAAAGTTTTTGAAAACCTAATCTTTCAGCTTAAAGTACATAATAACTGTAATAATATACAATGACATACAGATGCTTTTATGGAAACTTAATGTCTTCTCTACTCCCCAGGATACTCTAAAATGCTCTAACCCCTTTACCTAATTTTAACTACATAGGTGGCCAAATATTCTCCCCATGATACAGATGGCCAAACTGAGACCACAAGATTAAAGGATTAATCAAAGCCACAAAGAAAGCCAATAGTAGAGAGGGGATTTTAAAAAAGCACATGTTTCTACCTTAATGAGGTATATAGGGAAGTGATTACACTAGCATAAAATAAGAAAAACCATAGTTTTCATGTCCAAGTTTTACTCATAATCTTATCAAGATTTTCATTGGATGGAAGGCCATGGTTCTTCCCCATCAGGGACACTCCTTACAAAGAAGTCCTGCATCAACCATTACCCATTTATCACCCTTAGTTCTTCCGGAGCAATGGGATCTTGTCCGTGTCAGGAAGGGAAAATGTCTTTTGGGTACATTTACGTGCAAGTTGAGTACTTTTTATTTACTCAACTAGTTTTTGAACATAATATCCATCACATGAGACATAATGAAGGTAACAAAAAATAGAGGTCCGAGATCCTGCCTTTTAAAGGTTTCATTCTAGAAGAATGACAAGGCATGTACATTAACAATAAAGCAAGGCACCAGTGAGGGAATCTATAGACATGAAGGGCTATGAGACTTTATGGAGCATGAGGGGACGTCAGCCCCCGTGGAGCTAAGGGTTTTCATGTAGAAATCTGTACTGGAGCCGGTTTGGGGATGGGCAAAGCATTGATAGGTGGAAGCAATAGGGATGGCATGAACATTCTCAAAGCCTGGGTGGAAATGGGGGATTTAATTGTTGGCACGACTTGAGTACACACTCTGTTTCCAGGTACTGTGCAAACAACTGCAAATACACGATTTCACTTGCTTCCGAGAGAACATGATTCTCTTGAGGTAGAGATTATAACCTCCAGTTTATAGAGGAGGAACCCATGAACCTCCTATGACTCAGAGGAGTAAAGCACGGTACCAGGTTCACACAGCTGGTAAAAGTGGTGGAGACAGGATTCAGACACTGGTCCCTTTGACCCCCATGCTTTTATGCTTACCTCACTATACAATGCTGTCTCCCTTCAAGGCCCAATTTTTCTGCATTTGCTTTGTAGTTTCGAAGAGGGGTTTCCTTTGTAACAACTGGCCACCAAATTTCCAAATGTGGCTTATGTCTGTAGTCAAAAATAGGGCCATTGTTTTTTTTTTTTTGTTTGTTTGTTTGTTTTTTAGCAAGGTGACCTTGCTTTGCTGTCGCTCTGTTAAAATATCACCTCTGGCCTGAGCACCGAGATATGTTACACAGTTATTGTTTATGAACTGGTGCTTGTCTAGTCAAGGTATTCCCATGAGAAATTTTAAGAAATGTTTAAAGAGGGCAGCAGAACCCTGGCAATCCGAGAACTACCCAGAGGTGAAGACACCAGGTGATTCTGAGCGAGGGCGCAGTAAACAACCTCCCCGCTTCTCCCATCCCTGTGCTCTAGGACCCTGATGAAGGACACGCCTTTCTCTTCTTCCAGGCCCTTTGAAGTTCTATTGTCTGTCTGGATTCTCTAATGATTTACTGATTTGGGTTATGGTACCTCTTTACCATAAAAGGAACATGTGAGGCTGAAGTCTCCTTTATGGGCACATCACATGTACTCCACACTGGCTCATTCGGTCAGACTCTCTCTCCTTCAGTTTGGCCTCATCTTCCTAAACTTTTAATCCTGTGATCTCATTCCAAGTATTAGCTTTCCAACTGCCTCAGAGACAAAAAAAGGGCAATATGGCACCTGTGGCAAATATTTCTTAGACAGCGAGAGGCTCAATGCCAACCTTAAAAAATATCTTAGGCCCAAAATGTCTCATATTAGCCCATCTTCACTCCGTGATTCTTGCCACAAGGACACCACGGAAGAGTTTCATCTACAACACTCCAATTCCCTTTACCAGACCACTAAGGGGCGCAGGGTGCAATAAGAACGGGTACCTGAGTGGATTTTCCAGAAAGGAGAACCGAGGATACTGGGAACCATCTTGAATTCTGGTGAAAACAAAGAATCTTTGGTATTTCATAATTCTTAAAGTACATGTCTTTCTCTTTTCCTCATAAACATTGTTCATGCTATGATTAGGAGATCAGAGCTCATTGTTCTGAAGGCTAGGGAGGTCCACTCTGGTTCAGTCCAGCATGGGTTGTTTTAGCAAATACGTTTAAGTATGTAGCTTGAAGAAGCTCCCAATCTTGGCACTCACAGGTAAATGCTAGAACTGTTATAATAATTTGTAGAGCTACGGCTTTAAGGCAAGGCACGTAGAAGGCATTCAATATTTACTGAATAAATGATAATATGTGCACATCGCTTTATGCCCCTCAAAGCATAGACAGGCTGTAGACTGTCTCTACAAATACTGTCATACCGTGTTTCTATCTAAGAACAGGAGGCTGAGAGGAAAAGTTCTTTCAGCAATAGTATTGGCTCATTTTACCGGTGAGGACATTAAACAATCCAGAGGAGAAGTGGAAAGGCCAAGAGGCACCTTACTGAACTATCCTTATTGCTGGCCTATCATTCTTTCCCATCCCTATTACCTTGCTACAGCATGAATATTTCCTCTGCTTAGAATGCCTTTCATTCACATAAGCAACTTTTTAAGATTTGACTTCAATGCTACCTATACTTTTGAAGTCTCTTTATTTGGTAAAAAGTGGTAATAGCACCATAGACATTACCTTCTGAATGCTTATTTCCTTGTATCTCTCTTCTGCCCTAGACTGTATGCTTTCTGAGGACAAGAACCACTAAATTCTAGTGACAGGAAACTGTTGTTTAATGAACGAATGAAACTCCATAGTCCCCTCCTCTGAGTTCCTGCAGAAATTTCTACTTTTGACATTCATTTAGCATTTCGAATGACCATAAAAAAGATAAGAAACATCACATGCCTTATCTCCTTGAGACCAAAAATCTTCTGACTAAAAGGACTTCATATCTTTTATTTTCCACCACAGTGAGACACTTAATGAATGTTGACTATGAAGATAATATCATACTCCTACCCCATTTAAAGAGACTCATTCTGGGACTGTATAATCCAGCCCAGATGCAAGGTTTTCAAGTCAGAAAAAATATACATATACATTGCCTTTCTGATTATAACACACACACACACACAGACACATGCATGCATGCACACCACACAAGTGAAAATAATAAGGAATCCTGAGAAAATTCTATCAAGATCACATGTCAAAAGATGGAGCAAGTATGTTTTCATAACTGTGAATATAGTAATTGCTTCACGAAATAGTCCAAATACTTGTTTTCTTCAGTGTGATTTCTGCACGTGTGCATGGCCCGCCCTCTCAACTCCCATACTTCCCTGAGATGCACCCCGAGTATTCATAAAGGGATTCAGATTTGTGGATCTAACTTTGAGATTAATGCAAGAAATATCAGTTTCCCCAGATGTATGTCAAGGTAGACAAGAGACCATAATTTTCTAGGATGTTTTGTAATACCAGCTGGGTAGATCACAGACCTACCTAAATGATGATCTGACAGAAGAAAGTAAACATGGTTACAATTATTCATACTCCTACTGTGGGGAGTTTCATAAACAAACTAATAAATATTTTCATCTTGCAATAAGATCGAGTTAAGTGATTTGCTGACATTCTCTTGAGGTTTAAAGCTTGTCTTTAATGCGAAGTACAAATCCTATTTCTTGTGGACACATTTTAATAATAAACTTAAAAGCACACGAGACAAAAATAATGAAAACATTGCAATGAAAACCAGACAAACTATCTACCACTTCAAAAGGAGTGAGTGAAGACTGCTCGTCAACGCCGTGATGCAAACAGTCTCAGTGCAAAATGCCACATATTGAAATCAGGTTTCAAAGACAGGGAATTGGCAGGGATGAGAGAATGGAAACAGCTCTGCTTGCAACCAGGTAACGAGCTACAGGAAAATACACTCACCTAACCCACCTACCCACACCCCCCCACACACATACACACTCATCTGGTACAACCTGTAGGACAGATTTGATTTTGGTTCGGTGCCAATTACCTCCCACCTCTTTGCACATCCCCCTGGTAATGAGAGGTTTGGGTCGCATTCTGGCCTTTTGTGCAGATCAAGGGTTTGGTGCCATCACCATTCCCAAGGATGAGAAATTGGAACACTTGCTGCCCTTCGTAGCGTTCTGGAAGAGGCCCCCTTGTCTCTCACTTTGCTACACTCACTCCCAAGGCCATGACCTAAGCACAACCAAGGGAGCCCGAGGAGCAGCTCACCTCTGGGTCCTGTAATGACAGGTCGGTGATGCTGTGTGAATGCCGTTCCCAGGGAGGAGGTCTGCGAAGGGGAGGGGCTGCTGAAACCAGACTTCTCCGACTTCTTCAGTGTGGTTGGGGACGGCATTCCTGGCAAGAAGGATGGAGTGATAAGCACACTTTAATTCATGGCACGACAGCTTGTACAACCTAAAAGATAAAACTGAAAGAATTAAAAAAAGAAATCCACCTGTGAGTGCAAAATTTGTTTTGAATTGCTTGGAATTTGTCATGGGAACAAACAGGTGACAGGATGGTCCCCTGATCAATCTGAC
Source organism: Suricata suricatta (assembly GCF_006229205.1). Lineage (NCBI taxonomy): Eukaryota > Metazoa > Chordata > Mammalia > Carnivora > Herpestidae > Suricata > Suricata suricatta. The sequence goes on from NC_043707.1 coordinate 93,129,513, forward strand.
TATAATTGATGTCAACTTATTCTACTAAATCGCAGTCCATTTTGGCATTATTGATCTCTTCTAATTACAGAGGGCCACATTCCAGGGTTGCGTGTGAGTTGTACATGCCTGTGGCTCTTGGGACCCTTCAGGAAGGAGGCTCTCAAAGGCACAGGAAGTCACTTCACCTTGCCAGGTACCTTACTTAAGCATCAAGGCCCTCTCTCCACATTTTAAATAATTTAGCTATTTTAACATTAAGAAAACACAACAAACCCTCAACAATGGCAACTCAGTTGCTCATCCGATGAATTATTTATGGTAGAAAAAGAGAAAGAAGAGATGAAAGTAAAAAACCCTTAAATGCCTCCTAACAATGGAAACTGGTTAAATAAATATGATAGAACCCAGGCAAATAATACTATAAAAGAATAATGCCAGGGAAAGATAACTACTTAATGACATGGAATAAAGACATGGAAAGTGATTATAAAATAGGATGTTGTGCTATGATGCCAATTAAAAATGTATTTCTATGTACAGAGAAAGCGCTGGAAGGAAATACACATAAATCGTAACAGTAGTTTTCCCTGTGTGTAGGATTTGGGTGATTTTCATGGCCTCTTTTTGCTTACTTGTTTTTTCTATGATAAACATATATTCGTTTTATGTTAAGAAAATACAATAAAAACTTGTTTTTAAAAATAGTATTTTTACTATAGTTTCTGAGGATTTCATAACATTTCCAGGGTAGAAAATGCTTTGGGAAGAAAATAATGGGAAAATCGTCTCTTATAATTACTGAGTTTGTAATGTTCTCGGCAACCGTGCTGACACGCACACCTGGAGGCATCTATCAGTTTGGTAGGGTGCCAATTAAAACAATGAGAACTTGGATATAAAAATAAAGGAAATGACTCCTCGTCTTCACATCACAGGACAAATTTGGGCTCTCTTAAATTCGCAGCTCAAAATTGGTCTGTATTCATGTCAAAAGAATCAAATCTCCTTTACTTACATAGGTCTACATGTGCTGTATTATGACCAGAGAATTAGGGTGGGCTGGGAAAATAAGTAATAAAAATAATAATGATATTAGCGTGTGCCTGTTATTGAGTAGTTACTGACTACTGTGGACTGTGTCAAGCACTTTGTAGGTATAGATCTGTTCCAAAACTTAGCTTGGCCTGTATCTAAATGTGTCCTTATTATTTCTGACCACAGACCTCCTTAATAAGGTTCTACAATACAAGCTTCGAGTGTGACTACAGATTCTGTAAGGATAGAGACCACCTCTGTTTTGCTCATTCCATTTTCAGGACATCCAACGGAGGGTCTAGGACACAGCAAGTGGCCTGAAAAGGTATTTACACTACTTGGAAGAGTCGCAGCTCTATCTGTGGCTTTACTCATCGAGGCATGGGGGCCTAGTAAAACGAGAGCGTGACCCCAAGAAAGCAACAGATTGCAAGCTGGTGGGCACATTTGCATGTACAACGTAAAGACAATATGAAGTGGTATGTGATTTCAAACCCTCTTGACTAATCTAGATCCCATCCATTCCAGATCAGTATGTACATGATTTGAATTAAAAAGCGAGTCACTAAGCGACTTTAGCTTATGTTTCCTCACTCTTTGAATCAGTAACCCAAATCACACCATACCAATATCCTAACATCATTATGACGGATTGAGGTTTTTGGATCAACATTCATGCCAAATAACCTAGCCTAAAGCATAATCATGTAATTACATTAGAAAGGAGAGTTCAAGTTAAAAAATTAAAGAGAAGAAATACAAAGTTACCCAAATGTAAACAAACCTCTCAATTCATTCAAACCTCTCCTGTGCAAAACACATTTTTAGGCTGTCAAACCAGTCCACTGATTTAAAATCAGTCAAATGCCTGAATTATGTGTCACAAGCCAGAAATAGAACAGAAAATGAAAATGTCAAAACTTTTAAGATGGCAGGATTTTTTTCAGACAATGGAATCACTGATGAAATGCAGTATCTGAACTAACCTTACAGAAGAGACCACATGGTTGGACTCAAGGAAATGTTACCATTTCTTTGAAAAGTTCATGTGTCCCCTCCCACGCCATTCTAAATACTGCAGAAATACTGACATGATTTAAATCCACCGTTTCCATTTAGTCTTTTAAAAGGGGGAAAATAGGTAAAATTTAGGGAATAATAAACAGAAAGAATGATTAAGTTGGTAAACATATTCAAAAACACAAAATTCGAATTTCCTTTGAAAGAGTTAAAGAGAAAAGAAATACTGTCTACATGCAGTAAAGTCAAGCCAAACTATGTATAATCTTCTAAATTTATCACAGTCAAGTAATATGAACCCTAAGGCTGTCATGAATCCCAATATTACTTTGTGTTTTCAATTTTTAAAGACTTGTATTGAGCCCATTTCCTTATTATATACTTTAATATTTTCTCCATATGCATAATGTATGTTTTGGTTAATTTGCTTCATATACTTAATTGACAGGATGAAATTTCAAAATGGTAGTAAACTACTTTATGTTAAAAGCGAGAGAACATTAATCTTGACTTATATTTTCAAAATCAAGTTTAGTTTCTGCCCCATAGATTAAAAATAAGCTTCTTGTTGGCATTTCTTTCACCAGTTAGCTATGCACAACTGTTACGCAATTACTGTGAGGATTAATGACTGACTGGATTTTTCATAAAAAATAAAAACGTTAACTTCAATGTATTTTTTTAGAAGTATCAGATTTGTAAAAAAGACTATAAAGTAGTACTGCCCTTTTCCTGGAACAAAAATATTATTTCAAAGTTATTTTCAGTATGTAAAACTAACAAATTTTATGGAATAAGAAGCAGAAATTGAGCAGAATGGTGTGTTTCTTTTTTCTCCTTATAATTAATTAATTAGTTTATTTATTTAAAAATTTTATAGTTATTGTCAAGTTGGTTTCCATATAACACCCAGTGCTCATCCCCACAAGTGCCCCCCCTCCATGCCCATCACCCCCTTCCCCTCTCCCCCTCCCCCATCAACCCTGTTTGTTCTCAGTATTTAAAAGTCTCTTATGGTTTGCCTCCCTCCCTCTCCTTAACTATTTTTTCCCCTTTCCCTCCCCCATGGTCCTCTGTTAAGTTTCTCCTATTCCACATATGAGTGAAAACATGGTATCTGTCCTTCTCTGCCTGACTTATTTCACTTAGCATGACACCCTCGAGGTCCATCCATGTTGCTACGAATGGCCAGATTTCATTCTTTCTCATTGCCATGTGGTAGTCCATTGCATATATAAACCACATCTTCTTGATCAGAATGGTGTTTCAATGGGACATTTTCTCCTACTGATTGCTATAAAAACCCAATGGCAGTAAAGAAAATAGAAGATAGATATCAAGAAGCATTTTGGCTTGTCATTGGTTCTCTAATCATCAGACATTCCACATTTCTCTCACTTTGCCATTTTCCTAACTTACCCGAATCATTTCAAACAGTGTCCAGAGGACACAGGCAAACATGAAATTCTAGTCATTCAGTGATTCTGATCCTTGAAGGCAGTGAGAAGCCCAACAGGAAAACCTTGAAAGTACATGCCAAAAACAGTACCCACAAAGATTCCATTACAGTCATCATTAATATTTGTGGTAGTCAGAACTCTAAGATGGCCCCATGACTCCTGGCCCCTGGGGTACATACTTTCATATAATCTCCTCCAGTTGAATGTGGGCAGTACCTGTGAATATGGTGGATGTTATTCTCATGATTAGGTTGTTGTATTGCAAAGGTGAAGTGATTTTTGCAGGTCGCTGTGCCCAGACTTTTGATCCAGGGAAGTTGTGAGTTTGTTTTAAACGGTATTTTGTGGTAATTTGTTACACAGCAATAGCAAACTAAGATGATACTCAAATATGAGACTATCTTCCATGTTAGAAATGTCTGCATTAAAGATGCTGACGGGGCACTAATTACTCTCTAGAATTCCAGAAGCTTCCCTGATTTTTAGCAAATGCATCCTAGGTAGTGAGGTTTTTTATCAGTCTACACTTACCCAGAGAGAACATGTTGTAAGACATCTCTGTAGCAAAGAGGCAAATAAGTGGTTATTTCCAATGGCATAAGTGCTTTGGAAAATTTCTATTTCCCTCTGGTTCTTAATAAAAAAAATACTAATAACAATCAGATCAAATGACACGAAAAAAAAAAAACCCAAATAATCCTTGGGGTCTCTTATCACAAAGCAAGGATTTGTTTTTGGTAAGTTTTCCTATACTTTGATGTTACAAAAAGTAAAAAGAAGACACAGGGGAAAAAAACCACATAATTAATTTCAACTCTCTCTCTTTCCCAAATTATGAGATTTACTAGACACTTTGACCAAGAACTTTATAGGGACAATAATGAAGCAAGTCCTACAGGAATGAGAAGAAATGCAATGCTGTTCTTTGCTTAGGGAAGCTTCTTGGGCGTGTTTTAGGGGTCAGCGGAGGTACAATACTCATGGAAAGCAGTGAGGGGAAGGGAGAGATCACACAACAGACTAGAACCATTCCAGAAACAGTGGGACAACACGTTGGGTCCATCAGAGGACTTATTCAAAAATTCATTGTCCTGGGAAAATGGTCCCTGGTAAACGGTGCTCAGGACACAGCAGGGCCTTATCTGTTGTAGAAGTTGGGGGAATTGCAATTCGAGTTGTCAGAGAAGATTTAACTGGCATGTATTTCTTTCTTCAAACTATCAAAGTCAAGAACAGAAAATTTTCAGTAATGTTCATTTATAGTCGCAATCTGCTTGGGGAAAATGCTGGAAACAAGCAGACTCTGCACTTTTGTTTTAAAATCCAATATTGAAGCAGGTTAGAAAGGACTTCAAAATGCTGCAAGTTTGGTTGTTCACGTTTGACTTTCTATATTCTCCAGATCATTGCCTTCATCTAATTCCTAATGACCTATCTTTACTACTGCTTTAGCAGAACAACTATTATTACACCAGACCTGAAGGCAACTGGAAGCCTTCACCTACCTAGTGGCCTCAAGAGAGCTGGAAGGCAGCTAAAGAGATGGTCATCAAACCTCTTATATTTATCATTTCGCCAAAACAGACAAATAGTAAAATCTACAAGTTATGTAGTGCCTACTATGTGCCGTGTACTTAGAAACATCTCGATGTTTGCACTTTCATTTCCCAGTAGGTAGGTATTAATATCCTGCCTACTTATAACTTAATAATGCAGAAACTAGATACCAAGAGATGTCAAGCCACTTGCTCAAGATCATACAGCTATTAAGTGGTATTTCAGAGCCAGGTCTCTCATGTTCTGAAACTTGTATGTTTTGTAATACATCACACTGCCTCGTAAAGTTTCCCTTGCATATTATAAAAGCAGTGTCCTATTTAAGTCAATAAAGTATATTTATAGTTGAAGTTTCTAATTTGGTGATATAAAGAAAGAACTCAAAGAAAAGTTATATCTGCTGCAAAAGAACATGCAAAAAATAAAAACAACTCTGAAATTTCCTAAGAATCATTGTGTCTTATATACCAAAGGTTTTTCTTGACATTAGCAGGGATTAACTAGGATTTTATTAAACATACTGCATTTATTATCAGTAATTATTTTAAAGTTTTTTAAATTAAAAAATTTTAATGTTGATTTATTTTTGAGAGAGAGAGAGAGAGAGAGACAGAGCATGAGCCAGAGAGGAGTAGAGAGAGAGAGAGAGAGAGAGAATCTGAAGTATGCTCTAGGTTCTGAGCTGTCAGCATAGAGCCCAACGTGGGGCTCAAACTCATGAACTGGGAGATCATGACCTGAGCCAAAGTCAGACGCCTAACCAATTGAGCCACGCGCATGCCCCTATTATCAATAATTCTAAGAATCTCCAAGAAATAAATATCACGTAGACTTAGAAGAACATAATAACCCAAAGATATTAGATTGTAAAAGAGTAAATACATACATTTAATATTTACAAGAGGTCTCTTGCCTACTGAACAAGTTACTTCCTCTATAAAGCCACCTACAAACATAAGACCAAAATTCTTTTTTTGAGACTGATATCTTCCAAACCTTCTCTGTATACAATAATACCTCAACCAGAGGTAAAGTCTAATACATACAATTGTCTAGAATTCAGTAAGTCTTGACAACAAGTGAGGCCCCTAAACTACTAACGTCAGTGTCACAATAGGCAACTTAGCAGCGTCTTCTAACGCATAGGAAAGCAAAGTTTTATAGAAACCATTTCAAGGAGAAGGCTATGACGGAGTCAATCAAGTGCTATTGCGAGATGGCATATAATGAGAATAAATGAGCTCCAGGAGAGTAAGGTGCATGGAAGATAGGTTGGAATGGTTTACAAAATCAGGCACGAAGGAGCAGGGAAAATGGGTGTAGTCAACTCTGTGAAATCTGTTTATGAAGGGAAGCAGGAAATAGAGTAGCAGCTGCAGGAGATGGGGGAGCAAGGCAGAGCTTCCTGAAGATGGGAGGCAGTGAAGCATGCTTGCCTACCAACAGGAACAGGCCAGGAGATGGACAGAAAGCAAAAACTCAGAAGGAGGATAACTGAGGGAAGGAAGTCCCCAAGAAGGGGAGAAGCCACACAGTCACTGCTTGGAGGAGCAGGATTTGAACCCCGCATGAGAGAGCTCTTTCCACTTCCAGTGTGCTGCTCCACCAAGGTGTCTACTCCTGAAATAAGTTCTGATGATTTATCCGTCTTCCTAATACAGACTAATCATGAGCTTGTTTAAACAGAGCTCATGAAGGATACTTAAATATTGTTCTACAGCCTAAATGTCATGCTAACTGCTATTGTGGCTGTCTTCTTCACTGCCCGCCATTCAGATTCCCCTGCACCTCCAGGTCCAAGTGTGGGCAATGGGTACCTCAGTCGTGTCTGTCAGACCAATGGCATAAGCATACGTCTCAGCGCCGTTTCTCAGGCTCAGGATGAAAGTTGAGTAGTACCCGAACCATATTTTGCAAGTCATCTACCACCAGCAAATTTATGCTCGGCTTCATCTCTTCCAGATGGAGAGAGCACAGCACTCCTTATAAGCAGCTGCTGCACGGGCAAGAGCAGAACCTTTCCAGGACCATCTCATCTGGACCTTGTGATGAGATGATCATCAACCATGATGCTAAATAAAGGCTGTGACCGCACAGGTTAATCTCACAGTTAAAGGGCCATCCTGTTCCTCTGGGCAGAAACGCATGCTTTGTGCTATTGGGGAGTAGTTCAAGATCCTGCACAGGTCTTAACTTCGTATCTTAATGATAATATCCATTATGGTTCATTCCAACATAACTTATTATGATGAACCCACTCAACAATAAAGAAGGTAAAGCATTCAGACTATTTTGACTTTTACCCTTTTTCAGTGAATAGAAATGTTTTAAAATCATTTTTATGATGGGGAGAATAAAATGGGAGCTAATACAGCTTCTGAGGTTCATCCTTCTTAGTCTGTAGGCGACCATGTCAGATGAGCTAAAAGGGCCCCCCAAAGAATTACCGCATCATAAAGGAGTTTAGGTAATTTAAAAGGCTTGCATACAAGTGATTTCTTCAATTTTTAAAAATGGGAGAATGGAGTAAAAATTATATGGATTATTCGGGAGAAAAAAATTGATGAGTTCTCTAATGTATTCCAAATGTTCATTTGTGAGTGAAAATTTACAACCCGAGAGAGTAAAGAATAGACACCAAGAAAATGTCATATAAAGAGCTGGTGCTTGAGCCAACAATAAAGTTTCCTGATTTTTTAGGGGATTTCCTCTCTGTTCAGGGTAAATACAGGCACCCCAGTGTCAGGACTAAAGTTTAAAAATTTTTACTTCATGCTCCTAATATTTACAAGTGGAAGATTCCCTATCCACTCCTTCCTCCTCCTAACCATCCATCCTCCGTGTGTTTAGGGAAGGATTGATTTTGGCTCAACACAGCAATCACACATATTCACAGAGGACTGAGAATAAACAAGAAATTACTGAGAAAACCAAGTAATTTCCTTTGCATGAAAAATAAATATAGTAGAGCATAGCATAATGTTTTATTCATCCTGCCTAGACACCCAGCTGAAAAGTAAAAAACTCAATCATACATATGTTTGGTGCATATCTGTCCTATCCAATATGGTAGCTACTAGCCACATGTGGCTACTGAAATTTAAATTAATTAAAATTAAATGAATTTAAAAATTCAGTTGTTCAGCATAGCCACATTTCAAGTGCTCAAAAGCCATCTTTGGCTAGTTGTTACAGTACTGGACAGTGCAGATATAGAACATTTAAATCATTGCAGAGAGCTCTAAGAGATAGCCCTGGTCTACACGCTACCAAACAATTTTTCACTTTTTTTGTCCAACTGTCATGTAACAGGTAAATCTTACTTTTATATTTTTTTCAGCATGTTTAGCTCTTTTGTAAGTAACAGAAGTAAAACATATGCACTACACAAAACAGATTACATATTGGGGTGGGGGGAGGGAAACAGTAGCCCTCTCCTCCCCATCTCCAACAGGCTGGGGAGAATCCAGTGCTCAAGCTTGGTGAACATCTTTCTAGTAGTTTTCTCTATCTAGAATACTCGTTTCCATGAGGTGAAGTGAAGTGTTTATTAAAATATGCTCACCGGTTCTGTCAGTCAGAACATGATCGAAAGCTTGGAGTTTAAGGGTCTTACTGGTAAGATTTAACTTTGGAGATGTGGTCTGTGATGTTCCATGTTTGGGATACGCCTGCACAGGGTATCTATTCATCCCTGTGTTCCCTGGATGCAAGCAGAACACCTATCACTTTACTTAAGGTGAAATTTGAAACGGACTGGAACGTTTCATGGAGGAAAAAAGAAATATAATTTTAGGCCTCTTCAAATTGCTTGAAGTGTGAAATCAAGTAATGAACACTAGAAAAGGTTCTGTCAGCTAGAATCTAAGCTTAGTGTCGTCAGCATTTTCCTGCTAAACCTGATTATGGCAAAGCATTTGATTTTTCATCTCTGCACTGTGTTCATCCCTGCAAATAAACTACTTTGACCTCCACCTGTTACTTAGTGAAATCTGCCCACCATCCCTCAATAACCCTATTCTTTGCCATCAAAGGCCTTTGAGTCGTTGAGAAACTGGGAAGACAGAGCTGTGTCAGGAGCTGAGCTGATAGGACTTTATAATTATGCAGTAGTTCATAGTTCAAGCACAACGCTACACAGCAAAAGGAAATTTTTCTTAAAGGCAATGCCTGTGGATGCTGGAAGGGGGCAACACATTTCATCATTTTAACATGGAATTTTTCACAGGAAGAGATTCTCTTTTGAGCTCTTATTTAATGCAGAAAACGCCTGGCCCTTCCTTTATAAGGAAAACCTCTCTTTCCAAGAGTTATGCCTTATTTTAGACAGATGAGCCACCTGGTCATTTCAAAGCTTAAAAGCACAACATGTTATGCTCACTATGCAAAACAGAAGGGACCACGAACCCAAATGCAGCTTTGTGGATGCAAAAGGACCACGTTCTGATTAAACACCATTAAAGCAAAAAAATAAATCGAAAAAGGGAAATAACTGTACACAACTACATAAACCATTTTCTGAAATATCTGACAAAATTGGGGTTTTTTTTAACAATGACATATCAGAAAAAAAATTTCTGTGTAAAGTTGCACTTCTCCTGATTAATGCTACACTCAACGCAAGAGACAGTGCCTGTCTAATTACACTGAATACTTATCTCAGAGGAATTAGCAGGTTGTGTCTGCTCACTGTCATTCTTCGTGACAACGTAATGATAGATCCGTTTACTTAGGAGTGCAATTATTAAAAACCATGCTGTTTTCTTAACTGTCTTCATATCTTGGAAATATTTTATTAAAAATTACTTAGCTGACACTAAGGGTAAATACTTGGCAAAGTTTTTCATATCAATTAAGTCAACGAGTTCGTTTCATTCAGTCACAGGCTTTGTAGAGAGTCCTATTCAAGTTGGGGGAAAACCCGACCACCACACTGCTTTTATATTGGAGCTAATGATTCACGCTTTTTTCTCCTTGTCTTATTTGTCCAGATCCTAAAGTTTGGTTTTCACTTAAACTAAAAACTGCTTGTGGCCGACATTCTCTCTGGAGTCATGATTTAGCGCTTCTCCTTCATATTCACGCCTTTTTTTTTTTTTTTTGGATCCCGACACAAGTATCCAATTTTATACAGACAACTCCCCACAGGCCAATCAGAAAGGGTTGTTAGCAATATACCATCTTTTGCAGCTTTTCCTACTTGTGTAATTAACTTTATCCAGCATCTATTAGGAAGAGGTCTTTACGCAAGATAAAAAGTGAAAAGCAAACCACTCTGGGCTCTACAAGTAGGCTGGCTATCATCAAACCAAAGGATGATTTCTATACATGTCTAAAGAGACAGAACGAGGGTCCTTTCTTTTTTTCCTTCCACTTTCCAATCTCAGATGACAATTGTCAGCAACTGTGTCCCTGCACGTAAGAAACAACCAAATATGTGCACTGAATGTAAGTTGCTGAACTTCTCCCACAAGGCAGAGTTTTCTTTTTCTATGGCTTTAGTCAATTTAAGACAACTGTCAAGTAGTCCAAGTGGCAGATAATGACATTTACAACAAATTATATCTCTGGAAAAGTCTCCAAATGTGTGGTCAGAACATAAATTTATGTAACCCAATATAATGATTATGTATTATAAACATTTTTTTTAACTCAAGGCACGTTAAGATTTCAATGCTGATGGACCAACTCATAAAAATATCAAGCACATCAAAAGGAGAAAAATTACCAGTTAAGTCTTTTGAGGATAAGATTTCTTTTCTGGAAGAAAAAAAAAATCACCCACTGAAAAAGAGAACTCTTAAAATTAGAAGCAGGTGCCACCACTATGAAGTGATAAATATCAAAGAATAACTGGCCCTGAAAAGCACTCTTATGCAACCCATACTACTTTTAATCCTTACATATGTAGTTTGACATAAGAACACGAAAAACTGCGTATATCAGTCCCAAAAGAGTGTTAAACCACAGGAGATGCTGCACAGCCATTTTGATAAACCCTCTCTTCAGTTGGGTTCATGAAATGGCTGAAAGGCAGATGGCAAATCCTGACTGGCATTGAGTCGTAAGTAATCTTGGTATCCTAGAATTCATTAATCTTGGAAGCTCATCACAGCGAAGTGATTTCTGGATTGGGATACGTAACAAGGCACGGTAATCTGTTATTACAGAGGACACTTCAGATTAGAAATGGATAGTGGATTGTCATTCCTTGAGTTTCTAATGATCTGAGTGCATTTCCAACAATGCAAATGAAAACTTTAACTACCTCTCATTACATACAATCCCTAAAGATCAGAATGTTTCTTCAAAATGAAGAGCAATATGATGTTCGGATCACATGAAAACCCGGAAGAGCTGCAGTAGTGTCGGCATAACTACCCAACGGGCACGGCTGACAGAAGCCAGCTCTCCACAGTGGGCTGAAGGAACCGGACCACAACACAGAGTTCCCACTCTAAACAGACCAGAGAACCAAGAACCAGAATAACCCAGTATTTTAAATCCAGAAGTTTCAGAGGGGCTTTCAATGGTGAATAAATGGAGATCAGTAATACTTTACTCTGAAGACCCAAGCCAATTCACAGTATTTCAAATGATTTAGTTTTTCTATGGCAGTTTAATTGTTCATCAAGGTTAAATGATGCTGTGAAATAAAGTGACTTTTTGATTCCTGAACTCTTCTCCTATTTGAGGGACACACTTTGTGATTCAGCGCTGGAGAGAACCCTCTTCATTTTAGGACCTGGTGTGTCGTTCAGGAATCCATCAGGGAATGGCCTCTGGTTTACTACGTCAATGTGAGCATTTCTCGTAATCTTGTAGGATGTAATTCACCCATCACCTCTCATTTCGAAATGGGTGCCATGTCTTTGATTAATTGATGAGTGTATGAGGTATTTGAAATCCTTGTTTGGATCGAGTTGGATAAATAGACATTATTATAATCGTCTGCTGAGTAGGAAAGGAATTGGGATGTGGACAACCTCATCAGAAATGGGCACACAGCACAGCCGGAAAAGCTATGGACTCTTGAGATCTGTGTGGGCAGGAGGGGTTCTTTCTTCCCTCTCTCTCCTATTCCCCACAAAAAGCCCCTATTCTGGAGTATTATAAAAAAGTTACTTTATTAAAGACATTGATGCCAAAAAAAGAAAACCCCCAAAAAGAAAACTATTCCTATATAGGCCAACGGTGTTGTATTTGATTATTTAATATTTAAATAGAATTCTTGATATGCAGGAAAAATATAAAAACATAGGAAAGAGGGAAGTAAGTCTAAAAATAGACTTATTACTGACTTGTATCATTTTTTGCAAATCAAATACATGTAATTATGTCTTAGAATGATATCTGGCCCATAGTAAGTGCTTAATAAACACTGGCTATGCTATTACTTATAAAACACATATTTAAAATTCCAGCAGCATTCCAATGACAAAATATAGATCAATTAATCTTTCATTGTTAATCAATTTGTGGTACTATTTGAGTCTATGAAATGTCTACATTATGTTCATAGAACAGACCAAGTAAGAATGCTAAAGAATATTTTCTCTTTATATTAGAGGTTAAAACTACTTTCTGTTTGAGTTCTATAAATATCTAATAATGCTTATTAGATAAATAAAATGTACTAGATACAGGAAAACCAGCACAGTGAACTCTGAGGTAAGCCTGATCTGCCTATCTAGCTAGCTACTTATACCTACCCACCTCGTTTGTCTCTCCTCTTTCAAATGTACTTTCTGATTATTCTACCCTTTGGTGAATTTAATGTCAATTCAGAATAACTGTGTTTTCTCTAAGTAAACATCTGCTTACATTCTGCCCAATTTCATTACCCACAAATCAAGAACACTCTGTTTCAGGAAGGGGAGATTTGAGTCCATGGGTGCAGAAAGATCTGTGTACTTCATGAGAGTTTTCTAGAACACTGGTTTTCTACATGCTTTTTAGAGATAAAGAAAGAGAAGCTGGATATTATGAAGGGAAAGAAACAGGGACTAGCATTTACTGATGCTCTTTTAATAATGGAATGGTTGACGCACCACCTTTGTCAAACAGTTACAGGGTGTCTTGTGCTGTAGTCACTGGATACTTGTTGAAGCAGTTACTCTCCTTCCTTGGCGGGCTCTGAGCACTTTGAAGGCAGGGTCTGTCTCGGGTTATTTATTTTTCCCTTTATCACCTTGCACAGTGCTTTGCATAAAAGAGACACAGATATGTGCAATATGTTTTCAATTTAATTTCAGGTACATGCCCCAGAGCAGGTATAGTTCAATGGCAGAGCGTGTGACAGTGAGCGTACCTTGGAAATAACGCAGGTTTGGTTCCGGACTACCACAATAAAGCAAATATTGCAATAAAGCAAGTCCAATGAATGCTTTGGTTTCCCAGTGCATATGGAAGTTATATTTACACTATACAATGGTCTAATAAGTGTGCAGTGGCATTATATCAGGGAAAAGAAACAACGTACATAACTTAATTTAAAAATACTATATTACTGGGGCACCTGAGTGGCTAAGTCAGTTGAGCATCTCACTCTTGGTTTCGCCTCAGGTCATGATCTCATGGTTCGTGGGTTTGAGCCCTGTGTCATACTCTATGCTGACAGCCCAGAGTCTGCTTGGGATTCTCTCTCTGCCTGTGCCCTCCTCATGCTCTTCCTCTCTCAAAATAAATAGACAAATAAGCTTTAAAATAAAAATACCTTATTTCTGTGCTAACCATCATCGGAGCTTCCTGCAACTTATAACCACTGGTCACAGATCACCATATCAAATATAATAATTATGACAAGGCTTGCAATATTGCAAGAATTACCAAAATATGACACAGAGACATGAAGTGAGCAAATGCTACTGGAAAAACGATGCCAAGAGACTTGCTGGACACAGAGTTGCAACAAACCTTCAATTTGTTAAAAACACAATATCTGAGAAGTACAATAAAGGGAAACACAAAAAACCGAGGGATGCTTGTACCTTAAACTCATAGAGCACTTCAGAATTTCCAAAGTATTTACCAGAACAAAAAGATATATACTATTTGTATAAAGCTTTGTGGTGTATTACGTCTACTTTAAATATGTTAAAAATACTCTAGGTCTGGTGCCAAGCACAGAACCTTGCACACAGCTGGTGCTTCATAAATGGCAGTCCCTATTTCTATTATCCTCTCAGTTGATCATTTCAAAGCCTACAAATCATGCAGGCTACACTGCTTCCCTGTCCCCGGTGTTTACATAGGAGGAAATGAAAATTCAGAGAAGTACTTTGCTAAAATTCCCAGGTGGGTTGAGTTCATGGCAGAATACAAGAATTGTAGAGTTTTGATTCTTCATTTGTACTCTTTCCCCTTTATAGTTCATTCTATTTCACTCGTATTTTCTCCCTCCTCAGTGAGTCTGTGAAGACTGTTGTGGCTGGAATAGAATTCGCGTTACAGTTCCTCCTTACATGCTAAATAAGGCCACATGATGAGCCAGCACTTGGCTAACAGAGGCCACTGGGGCTGTGCTGAAGATGGAGACAGGAACAGGGCAGGGTGGAAGATATCACACACACACACACACACACCCAAGGTAGAAGCTACAACTCTTTTTTCCTTCTTTCTGGAATGTTTACACAGCCTCAATTTCAAACATGAAATTAAAAATTTGGAGATTTGGATAATTTATTTACTCAGACAAGCCCAGCTGAAATGCAGCATCTGGTTTCCTGGGAGCCTATGTATTCACAAAATTGTACATCTGGGTTCTCGGATACAAGTGAAGCTTCACTCCTTCGTATAACCAACTTACGGGCACTCTGCCTCCAAGCATTTAGCCCTGCTCGAAGGGCGAGATGGGACATGTGTGGTCTCCATCTTATTGTTTATTTATTTATTCAACAGATATTGACTGGATGCCCTGTGCCAGGTACTATACTGGGCTTCAGGAATACAACAGTAATTTTCTTTGACTGTGCTTCCTCGTATATAATATATGTATATATACGTGAGAAGAGTATTTCTTTTCTTTTTATAGGCAACCTTTTGGACTCCTGACAAAAGGTTATTTGGGGCCCTTTATTTGGCCTTAAAAAATAAAACAGCCTTGATAAAGAAAGTAAGGATATTTTGGAAGGGTAGTTAAAGCACTATTGTGTAATATAGCTTTCCTGTCATAACCCCTTGTTTGGATGGAATTTCTCTGATAAAGAAGGGTCCCTAGAGAACAGTCCCCTTGCTACTGTTCCACTGCTCCTTGGTGTACCCACCTCTAATGAGCAGGTGCCAATACTAAAGGGATAATGGAAGAGAATGTTGTTGCAGAATGATGCTTTCCCACTGCTCCATAAATGCAGAAGAAAAGCCAAGACATTGATCCTACAGCACTGTTCTGTAACAGCGACTATTCCTATTAGAACAGGAGACTGTGGGAGATTTAATCATTGTCCTTAATGTATGCTAGTGCAGCAGAGGGTCTGTGATCAATGTACTACTGTTACCAGCCTGCTGCCTTTTTATTGGCACCGATAATGGGCCTCCTCCTTATGTGTCTCAGCTACAAGTTTAAGTTGGTAAACTTCCCCCACTCTTACAATTGATGGATGATGGCTGGCAGTGAAATTAGGACCAGCAGAGCTGGGAATACAAGTGAACCTAATGTGTGGCATTTAAAATTACGATGGGGGGGGGCGGGGCTCCTGAGTTGCTCAGTCAGTTAAGCGGCTGACTTCTGCTCAGGTAATGATCTCGTGGTTCATGAGTTCGAGCCCTGCGTCGGACTCTGTGCTGGCAGCTCAGAGCCTGGAGCCTGCGTCGGATTCCGTGCCTCCCTCTCTCTGCCCTCCCCCATCCCCACTCATGCTCTCTTTCTCTCAAAAATGAATAAATGTTAAAGAAATTTTAAAATTATGATGAACGAACAGAAGCCTGAAAAATGCAACTGTGCTCGCAGTAGCAGTGACACTGAACTCTGGTTCTAAAGGTCCCAGGCTAACAGTTGACCAGATGTTTATGAAGCAGTTGTTCTACAAATGCCTTTAAAAATGTATTTCTTTACTTAGTAATTATTACAAGAATACACTGCATGTTACTGCAGTGCTTGATTTTGACCTTCAAAAATGAAGACTACTTAGTCTTTGGGAAGAAGTTTATCTCTGAAAGAAGTTTATCGCTGAAAGTTTTTAAGAAAATGACTATAATTAAACTTACTACTTATCAAATTTGACTCAAAAGTATTTTG
The DNA here is from genome assembly GCF_006229205.1 of Suricata suricatta. Taxonomy (NCBI): domain Eukaryota; kingdom Metazoa; phylum Chordata; class Mammalia; order Carnivora; family Herpestidae; genus Suricata; species Suricata suricatta. The sequence continues at coordinate 93,145,803 of NC_043707.1, forward strand.
GCTATTGTAACATCTTGGCTAATATAATTGTGTCTGTTAGTAACGTTCTACAATCACAATATAACTGAAGGCCATGCTATTTCTGAACATTTTCTATAGGAGAAAATTTAAGGAGCCTCTTACTCCTGTTTTCAAGCACAGAACTAAATTTCACTGAAAAGTCCCATAATTTCATTTTTTTTCAACAATAAAAAATGCTCTTAACTTCGGCTGCAACTTCACTGAAGTGTATGTGCTTGATGCAGGTGTGGTCTTAAACACAGTAGATGGCGGCACTCAGGAATCTGTGAAGTGCACTGGACCCTTAAATGAATCACTTTTGGTGACATAGGACCTAAGAAGGTACACAGGACAACCACAAAGCTGCCTGGCAACTTAGGAAGACAGATGTAGAAAGAGCACTTTTGTTTATATATACTAATGGCTGAACGGCTATGAAATATAGGGTCTCACTTTCAAGTATGTGGCTGTTTCTCATCTGGGTTCCAAGTGAAACCCAGTTCCATGGCAGCCTTCTGAGGAAAGTGTCCTGAATTCTCCAGTTGGACCGAACAATTCCCTTCTTTTACTTCTACAGGATTTAACCCTGCCTGCTTTCAACCACCCTCGACTGAGTATAATCCGAATGATATTTCACCTGATTAGAGAACATTAACTTTAAAAAAGGACTTCGGCACTTGGAACGTTCAAGTTCAAGTTGGTTTCCTCATTTGACTTTGGTGACCCTGTGACAGAGAGATGGGGCAGAAACTACAGTTCTCATCTTACAGATAGTGACTGACAACTGAGGAAATCTGACTTGCCCGTAAAGACAGGGACTTAATGGAGCTGTCTCTATATGTACTCCATGCTGTACCCAGTCGGCACTGAATATTCAATGACTTGGTTTGACTTGAATTATATCCATCAACCGTCCTTCATGCACTTAAAGTGGAGGAAGATGAGAGAGAGAGATGGAGAACGTTCTTTCATGTGAGGTATCCAAACACCGAATGCGTCACTGCGTGAGTGTACTATCTTCTCTGATATGTTTCAAAATAGGTTAGATTTTTATCTATCTAGAAAAATGTTAAAGGCATTCCTATTTAAAATAGGAAGGAAGGTTGGGGAGTACAACATAAAAAGTTCAGGGTACCGCCAGACACAGATTGAGTGGTGAGAGCCCGCTGAAGGGAACAGTCCAGGGAGGGGCCTGTGTACGTGTTTTTCAATCACTAACACATAGAAATATCACCCAGATAAACACCATCAGCTGTTACAATTCAGTTGGCCTGGGTAGGGCCTGAGACTCTTCATTTTTAATAAGTTCTCAGGGGATGTCATATTGCCAGTCCTTCGTCCATACTTTGGGTAGCAAGGTTATACCTCATACGGTAGTGTCTCATGCCGCATTCCTTACACTTGGGTAAAAGAAACTTTGATATGGACATCTGAAAAGTACCGACATAAATCAGGGCGGTTACATAAAATATTCTACAAAAAGTCACTATTGTGGTTGTTACGAAGCTCATAATACTGAACTATCTTAAAAAGAAAAGAATTACCTTTTAAAAAATGAAGTGTTATCTTTAAAAAGAAAAGTCTGATTCACTTAAAGGAATACCCTTGAAGGCAAGTGATATTTGTAACATAGTCTGGTACGCTATTACTTGTCCACGAGGCTCCTGGTTGAGTCACTTGTTAGTAACTGGACCTCACCAAATGACAGTCTATACAGATTGAGAATATGGTAAACGTCAATTCTGGGAGGATTATTGGTAGCAAATTCTATTATCAGGTTCATTGACAACACCCCAATGGAGCTTTATAGGCTCCGTTCATTCAATCCATATTTATTGAGCACCTATTATGTGCCAGATGCTGTATGGATGCTGGGGATGCAGCAGTGGGAAAGAATGATGAGTCCCATGGCTCACAGTGTGCACATTCTAGAGACAGAACACGGACCGCAGCAATAGACAGGGGATGGAGGGGGGAAAACGTAAGGTTACCAATTATAAAATGATGGAAGAGAAACAGCAACTATTGAGATCACTGGGAGCCTCTCCAGTGACATAATATTTGAAGAAAGATTGGAATGCTGAGGATGATTTGACTTTATGGGGAAAAAATGGTATTTTACTCTGTTAACAGTTAATACTATTTGATCATATATTGTGTCTTATGTGTATTTCATAACCCGTGTTTCTTCTCTGGTTTCAGTTGTATGACGAGGGTTTGGGATAAGGAAAGGGGGAGTGGTTTAGGTCTTTCTGAGGAGTTATTTTTTGTTCTTTTTATTATGTTTTTAATTTTAATACAAACCCAGGACATGAGACCTTAAATGAGAAGCATAGGCATTATGGTAAAAAGGTTACTGAGCATAGAAGACAAAACTTAAACTCTGAACTTAGATTTAGGTTGAAATTTAGATTCTGGGTCCACAGGTTTGCTATCTGTGTGGCCCTAGGCAAGTCACTTATTCATTCATTCATTTTGAGGGAGAGTGCAAGTGCATGCACACAACCTGGGGAGGGGCAAAAGAGAAGAGAGAGAATCCCAAGCAGGCTCCATGCTTTCAGTGAGGAGCCCGATGCGGGACTCAATTTCAGGAACTGTGAGATCATGATCTGAACCGAAATCAAGAGACGAACGCTCAACTGACTGAGCCACCCAGGTGCCCCCACTTATCCTTTTAATTGTTTTCATCTCTACAGAGGCAAGATCATTGTATCTTGCATAATTTAGGGTAATTAAATTTAAAAAACCTGGTATACAGTAGGTACTCAAGCGATCATAACTAAATTTTTACCATATATACAAAAGTACCATACACAGTGTCTGATCCCAAGTAGGCGCCTGCCTGTTTCCTTCCTATTTATGTGCATTATCAGTTTCTCTGCAATTTTTCATTTGTACAGACAAACAAGAGTTGATGGTATGTGAGTTTTTGCTTGATAGAATTTCCTAGGACTCATTTCATCAGTGCATGATTAGCTTCAAAGCTTCGAATCTAACCCAGTTTTGAGATAACTGGGAAATGAAACTAAGAGGAGGGAACAAACATAGCATTGTAAGAGAAGCAAAAGTCAGCTTGAGGTTGTCTGATGTTCTTAAACTAACATCATCTTTCATCTCCTATGCCCTCCTTCCCAGATAATAAGAGCTGTGCACTAAAAGTGCCGAGATAAACTAATGGGGAACAGGATACTACAAAAGACATTTGAAAGAGTCCATGTAATTTACTGCATGTCTGGTTTGTTTTACTTTCCAGAGCCTTCCTGTTGCTCAAGGAAGTTCGTCTCCTCTGGCAACCTTCGGCCCTCCTTTGGCCGGGAGTTCTAAAAAAGCATTTGAGGGTAGGTAAACAGATGCAAAGCTCTCTGAGTGAGGAGTAAGGACAGGCTTTGCTTCCCGTGTCACATCTGAGGCAAAGAGAAAGTATCCTTAGTATTTGTCTTAGAGAATTATTCCCAACATAGGCAACCAAGAGGTTGCTGGTGCATTCAGACAGACATAACTCCCAACATGTTCTGAAGGTAATTTACATGAGTGAACCACTAAAAGCCTCCTACTCAATGAATTGCACCCCTGGGGAAAAGCTATGCAGGCCCGGATCAGTGTGGGAACAACATAAGGGTGTTCTCTGTGCCAAAAAGGGGATTGGGCTAGATGGAAAATCCCCAAAAAGGACCATCTGGCAGCATAAATTATCCATTTAAAATGGCTGGTGTGAGTTAATGACACCAAAGTCACCACGAACATGTACAACATCCTTCGGTTGAGTTTTAATGTCCCCTCAGGCCCTGTTTCAATTATGACTTTCTATGCTGAATATGGCCACATGTACATGTATCTGCTGTCCCCCTCCCCACTCCCCAACACATATTACCATGAAACTGCAGTTTTCTGTAATGAAAGAGGGATCGAGAATGGAGCATCAATCCAAGAGTCCAAGAGTATGTCTAATTGTGGGGGATCACAAACAATCCGGCCATTAAACTTCCATTATTTAATAACTGCAAAGGATATAGGCATTCAGATGTTAAAATGTATAATCATTTAAATCATAAGGTGCAAAGAGGAATAGAATTACCCTGAAAAAATAAGAGCCACTAGGTCAAAGTACCCTATATTTAACGTACCCCTTCCAACCCCAGTATGCTCCCCCCAAATCTACTTACGGACCCAGAGAACAGGCTCACAGTGGGGAGCTTCCTGTATCAACACAGCAAAGCAGCTCCAATACGTACAAAACCGCATTATTACAACACTCAAGCACAATGTACCAGACCCATCTAGTTTGACTCTGATTGCCACTGAAGCAGGTAAACTGGCTAGGACTCTAATTAGCCTTTTAAAAAGGGTTCAAAGAAGTTGTCCATCTTTTAATTTTTTAATAGCACATAAACTTTTCATTGGCACTATCCTGAGGTCTTGCTGATGGTGCTGTTAGTGGCAACGAGCAGTCAGCAGTCAGCATTTTCATTCAGGCCTGGGTTTTCTTTCTTTCTTTTTTTTTTTTTCTTTTTTGAGAGAGAGAGCATGTGTGAGTGGGGGAGAGGAGCAGAGGGAGAAAAAATATTAAGCAGGCTCCCTGCTTGGCGCAGAGCCCAATGTGGGGCTCCATCCCTCATCCCTAGGATCATGACCTAAGCCAAAATTAAGAGTCAGATGTTCAACAGACTGAGATACCAGGCGCCCCAGCCTGGGCTAATTTCTTAGCCACTGTCAGTGAACCGGCATGAAGCTGGGCCTTTGTAGAAGGTGCACCACACTTTGAATGCTGTTGGCAATAATGAGAAATAATGAGAAATTGGAGGCTAACATCCCCAACTTCCTACTTGCCATATCACCATGCAATGATCTCCTTAAGTGGGTTTCCCATCCCCAAACGTGAACTCCTTGAAAGCAAAAAGCCATAGGCTTCCCATTCACCCTGGAGTTCCCAGAGCCAGCCCAGGTCTCACCCACAGAAAGCTCCCTATGAGGATGGCTGACTGAGTGAGTGAGGCGACTAGGTAGAAGCAGGGCCAAGGGAAATTTCTGCATTTTATCAAGGGAGTGAGATAAAGGACTCATCCAGTGGGGCCTGAGGTCTTGTTCTGTCTTGTTTTGTTTTTAGTTATCATACAATAAAACTGAGGTGGTGGTAGAAGGTGTCCATTTCTGTGAATATAAACACACGTATAGATTCCTGTACCGACACAATCAGGACACAGGGCTGTTCCATCATCCCCAAATCTCCCTAGTACTATTCCCTCTGAGGATTGCTTTTTAATATGCCAGGGAGGAGAGAAAGGAGTTAAGATCTAAAGACAGAAGGGTGGGTTCAGAAATCTCCTTGGTGCTTGTCTGTTCTTGCAAGGAATCACTCTGTGTCATGGGGGGGTGGGGGGGGCGGAGAACGATCAGAAAGCATTTTGTTTTAAGCTTACTCTGTGCTACATTTAATTCTTAGATGGGTTATGTATGTCACCTTATTTAATTCTCTGAATTGAGCTATTATTATTAACTGAATAACTGAAACAGCTATTATTATTGACCAATTAAAGAAATGGGGACATTTGTGCTCAGAGAGGTTAGGTCATTTGCCCATAATCCCACAGCCAGCAGGAGCAAGAGCCTGGATTACATTCGGCCTATCTATTCCAAAGCGCACACTCTATCCTCTTTATCCATTTGACTTTGCAGATTGAGGAAGGCAACGGAGAAGATTCTCTTTTCTTCATGTGGAGGTTAGACACTGATTAAGGTTTCAAAAAGCTCCTGCTATCCAAATTATTTACATTCATCTCAAACTCCAGAGCCAAGACTAGACTATCCTGGGAGGTCAGATTAGCAGTCATCATTTGCTTATTTCACTAGAGATGAACATAAAGATAGTTGCTCCCTTTAAATAGAAAAACAATCATGATGATAGCCAAAACTAGGAAAAACTATTTAAACATCTCCTCCTTTTATAAAAATCTAAGTATAAATTGCAGCACAGGGAACCCAGTCTCCTGGTCCAGCTGAAAAAGTTGACAGATTTTTATTTAAGATTATTCCAAGACAATCCAAAAGTCAATCCCCAAAAGCACTTGGCATAAAAACAAAAGCGAAGGCAAATGCATATGGGATTGTAGTGCAGGTAAAAATATGGAAGTGTCAAAAACCACACGCCCATCTTACAGCCTTTCATTTTGGTTGAATTGCTGCTTTGCACGGCCACCCTTTCAAGAAAGTCGGAGCCAGAGACAAGCAAGCGTCTGCGTTGACCAAGTCGACTGCTTGGAGGCTGCTCCCTCCGCTGCACGACGCCCAGCATGGCCGCCATGTGCATCGCAGGCCTGAGCGCGCCCAGCCCCCTTACCTGGCTCCACTTCATGCCACCCGCTCGACTGACTGCCACTTCCCGGGGAGCGCCCTTGGCCAGTGTAGAATGGCTCTTCACCAGGACTGTCCATTTCATCCTCCACGGACTTGAGGCGCTTTGTGGAGCTGAAATAACAAACCGGTACATGTTTAAAAGCCTTCCAAACCACCTCTCTTGGACACTACATCTCTGGCTGAAAGAAAGCCAAAGGAGGAAGCAATTGGGCAACTCGGTGGAGTTCTAGGACTTTCTCCAGGCTCAGGTTCAGTTGAGTGAGTCACTGGAGGTGGAACAAAGTCGTGGGTCTGTGTTGTTCCAAGTGTCTGCGTTTCATTTTTATTGTCCCTCAAGATGCTGCTGCCACACCCTGTCCCCTTCTCCTCTGAGGAACTAACTGGCGGCTGGCGCCTGCTCAGGTCTCCACTGGGAAGTGTCTGTAGGAAGACCACATGTCGTGTCTCCTCAGGCAGCAGCTGGCCCCTAGCCATCAGCAATGTCCCTGGACACTAATCAATCCCTCCGGCACCCCAGAAAGGATAAAAATCAGGGTTGACAGCCCTTTGAGAAAAGCTTGGATTGCTTTTGGGTTTTTTTCCCTGTGTTTTCTCATCTTCCACTTGGATCTAGTCATTCAAAAACTATTTGCTGTGCAGCTACAATAGTCCAGCTTCTGATGTAGATGCTAGAGATAATACAGTGAACAAATTAGATAAAAATAGGGGTAGGGAGTGCAGTTTCCTCTGAGAATCAGGGACATGAACAAAAGAGCAGCCCAATCCTTTTTATGCCCTCCCTCTTTTTATGCCTATACAGAGGGTCCCAAAATGAAGTTCTGGATTTTTTATTTTTGGAAAGGTATGGTGGAGAAATTTCCAGGATATATCTCATTTCTTCTAGTTGAAGGACTGGCAAGTTGAGGCTTCAGGAGTGAAAAGACAGTGAAATGCCATGTTGTTAATACGTTCTAATTGTCTTAATTGATCATATCACTAACATACGACCAGAATGAATAGATTTCATCCCTAGTGGGAGTGTCCACTGAGAAATCTCTTCCTCATGTGTCAGGGTACAGAACTTTTAATATGTTTTCATTTATCAAACACGTGCCATGTCCCTTCTCTGTACTAGGGGTCGTGCTAAATGCTGGGATATAGAGATGCATCAGACATGGTCCCTGTCTCATGGAGTTCATGGTTTAGTGGATGGAGACGGAGAAGTAAATAAAATTGTGCAAAAGAGAGATACAGGTATTATGAAGCAAGCACATATACGACACAGTGGGTTCTTTGATGTAAGAAGCGAATAATGATATGTTTGGAAGGTTGGGAAAAGCTTCCTGAAGGAGACAGTTCCTGAGTTGTAAGAGTGAGTCAAGGAGACGTGGTATGCTCACATCACACAGGTTGTTGGATATTCTGAACATCACTCCCAGGAGGGAGGTGTGTATCAGACAGAAGCCACATCACGGGTAAGGTGTGACACAGAGAACTGCCAGGCGTTTGGCCTGGCTGATGTCAAGGAAGGGCCATAGTGAAGGAAGTGGGGTGGAGGTTACAGAAGAAATGACCTATCTGGATTTTATCCTACAAGCAATGGAGGGTCCCTGGAAAAGTTTAGACATGGAGTGACATTAGAATCGATTTCAAAAAGGTCACTCTGGTAGTTTTGCAGATGATGGCTTTGGAAAAGCAAAGGAAAAGGAGATGTAACCTACAGGCAGGGAGGTAGTTAAGAGGCTATTGCAACAATCTGAAGAAAAAAGGGTGGAGGAACCAATTCAAGGCAAGAGATTCTAACTGTGAAAGTTGGCACTCCAGTATTCTTCACTTTTAAGTTCTAGTCTCATTAAAGCCAGATCCCGGGAAAGAAACATATCTGTAGCATGCTAGCTTAGCACCCCAAGGAAAAACCTTTCATAGCTTATTTTATGTTCTTTGCATGGCTTTCCTTAACGTTCAATGAAAAATAGCAACTTTTCTATATTTTATGCGAAACTACATCTAACGGAATTTTTAAAAATTCTTTAAATGTTTATTTATTTTTTGAGAGAGAGACAGACAGAGGATGAGTGGAGGAGGGGCAAAAAGAGAATCTGAAGCAGACTCCAGGCTCTGAGCTGTTTTGACAGCACAGAGCCTGACGTGGGGCTCGAACTCATGGAATGGGAGATCATGACATGAGCCGAAGTTGGATGCTTAACTGACTGAGCCACCCAGGTGCCCCTAAACATTTTTTAAAGAAGAAAGTACACAAAAAATTACTCCAAATACATAAGCCAGAAGAAAAATATGGACACTTTGAATTAGTTTCTATTGTTTCCTTTTATCAGAAATGCATGTCATATAATATAGCGTTTCCCCTTTTTGCCTTGGCAACCAGGAATCTCAGAATTAAACTCTTCGTTAAGGTTCCTGATATCACAATCTCTCCTATCTTTCCATATGGTCTCTGGCCTCTCTTTCTATATTTAATAGTACTTGCTATATTTAAAAATTGAAAACTGCTTGAAATCATCCTAGAAGTTGGTAGAATACAAGTTAAAAAGAAAATACATGTTTCCCTTATGCTTCCTGGCTAATAAAAGGCAAGAGCTATATGTTCTGATGTGACTGTGAGATCTGTAGGGAAAGGGCTTTCTTTCTTTTCTTTTCTCCTTCTTCTTTCTTTAAATCTCTCCTGCCTACCACAGTGTTTGGCTAACAGCAGATGTTCAAAAAACTGCTGAACTGGACTACTGACTGAGAAACAGCCACATGAGTACTTGTGACAGGCCTTTGCCAAGTGTTATGGTCCAGTGAGGGCCAATGCACAAGGCCAACTCTACTCACTCCCCATTATTCTTTCGTTATTAATATTTTTCTGAGTTTCTGAAGCTTCTGATTTCTTTGGTATCCTTTAATAAAAACACACATACCCTGTGCAGGTATTAAATGCTAAAGGTGGAAGTCTGTACTTATTCGCTCCCATCTTCGTCTGAAAGCAAGGACTCTTCAGAGGTCTGATACAGGACAAATGTCTGCAGGGTAGAGGAAGAGGGTGGAGGGGAAAAAAGGATCCAGGAGTGAAGAAAGTCGGCAGCGGCAGGATGCACAAGTGGAAGGCTTCCAAGACAAAGTTTACTGACTTCACAAACTTGACAGCTGGTTTATCTTGATGAAGTTCTTTGGGATAAAAAAACGTATTTTATCCCAATTTTTACACAACCCCTTCTATGATTTTGGAGATGTTTACTATGAAGGGGTCAGAGCTACAGTTAATGCCTCTCAATCTCCTTTATTATTTTTTTAAATTTAGAAATGAATCAGTCATTGATTTTGGTTTCTTGCTCTTGACTTTTGAATACACTGATTCTATTCTCCCAGAAACATCTGAGGAAAATAAGAAAGTACCAGTAAGATCTCTACATAAGAGGGAAGAGAAACACTCTTTTGAGGAGTGACGCACCATCTCTTCCTGTGTGTAATTTGTTGTGTTCCTAGCAATTCCACCTAGAAATTAAAGTAAAGCTATTACCTTCATTCCAAATATTTGTTTAATTCCTACTTTATGCAAAGCCTAGAAGCCTTACCCTGTACTCATAAAACTGCAAAATGCCTCTTTCCTGTATGTTCTTAGTACCCTAAAGTGAAAATTTCCAATTTGTCAGTCTCTACCATTAGCTCCAGAAGCTCCTATTACTTGTCTCTATATCCACAGTGCCTAGGACAGTATCCTGTTATTTAATAAGTGCTGCGGAATCACATACTGTCCTCTATGGGATTTAACAGTCTGGATGGGGAGGCGGGACCTGTACAGATTTCAGAAGATGGTAATAAAATTTAAGGTAGCAAACACTAAGTATCCAAGAAAAACAGGGACACTAGATATTCCTTTTTGGAGGGCTTGATGTTCTATCATTCCTTACTGAAAGAGTGAGCCCCATTCCTAAGAGGATCCAATGGGAAAATATAATGTTTTGAATTGATTAATTAATTATTTTGAGAGAGAGAGAGTGAGAGAGAGAGCAAGCACAAGTGAAGGAGAGGGGCAGAGGGAGAGAAAAAGAGAATCCTAGGTAGGTTACACACACAGTGCAGAGGTCAATGTGGGACTTGACCCCATGACCCTGGGGATCATGACCTAAGCCAAAATCAAGAGTTGGATACTCAACTGACGGAGCCACCCAGGTGCCCCTAGAATATCAAGTTTTTGAAGTTCTGGCACACCTGAATTTGAATATAGACTCTGCCATGTACTAGGTTGTGACCTTGGGCCAGTAACTTCACTTCTCTGGGCTGTGGGTTGATCCACTGCTAAATGGCAACACTGTCTATATTGTAAAATTATTGTGAAGCTTAAATCATATCAGGGATGTAAAACATCTAATACAGTGTCTGCTACAGAGCAGGTGACCAATTAATATTGGCACAGCATGAACAAATATTGATTGGTTGATGAACTTTTCTATATGTAAATCTGAGGTGTTCTTCTGGGCACATTTTCCAACCTGTACACAGATAATTCTGCTGAGTCTATATATTTAGAGAATAATTTTTAAAAATATCATCCTAGGAGAGCCTAATGAGAGTAAAACAAACATATTACCGAGTTATTAACTACTGCTGCTGCTTATAATTAGCTCCTTATCAGGGTTAGTTATTTGCAGAATATGAGAGTGACAGTAGCCTTTTAAATGACATTAAAAACCACGTTTCCACTTGGAGAATCACAACAGAAGGCAGTCAAACAGCTGGAGGAGTTCAAAGGATGGGGGTGAGAAGCACTGTTTGGGGTGTCCGTGGTACACGTGCAGCACACATATGAAAAGCAAACAGCCCATCAACTTTTAAATTAATCACTGCCACAGGTATTTACAAAGCGTTTTCATGTTGACTGAGTGCTGTTACACACAATGTCCCTTCCATCAGCAAACAGTCAAAATCCTCAAACTGTATTAACACCCGAATGTGTTCACACTCTCATTCTTTCATTATAAATGTGCTTTGGATTTCAAGCTTTCCCCCTTCCCCACCCAGAGGATCTGATACCAGAGTGAACTACGGGGAACATTTAAGCAACATGAACGATGAGGGGAGGATTCGGGGGTTATATTTAGGGAGTAACTGTTTCTTTAGCTGTCTTCGAGGCATTAGTAGTGACTAAGCTGAATCGTTTTCTCTTTTCTTTTGTTTTCTTTTTCTTTTCTCTTCTTTTTTTCCCCCTTCCTTCCTTCTTTCTTTCTTTTAAAGTAATGCTGGTTAAAATATATAAAGTCAAGGTAAGAAGGAATCTCTACCAAGGCAAATTCCTATAATCTGGCCATTGTTTTCAATTATAAAACTCTGGGGCTTGCTTTAAAAAAGAATATACCTTTGTGAAACATTTTTTTTTTCCTGCAAAGTACACAAACATTAAAGATCATTCTACACCATTCTTTTCTTTGCTGTCACAGTCCAGTGCTAAAGCCAATTTGTAAAAGAATACTGTGGGTTTAATGCCTAATCTCTTTCCTTCTCCTACCAGTTATCTAGAGACAACGGGGTCTTGCAAAACGCTTCGTTTGGATCTGGGCTTTGTGACCTCGAGGGGATCAAGAATCCTGGGCCCGTTATCTGGCTGTGCTCCCCCAGTCTTTTCTAAAGGTCAGTGCAACAGAATCTACACCGCAGCACCGCCGCCCTCCCCGTGCCAGAGGGCTGCATGCGTTTTTACAACCTCACACCTCGACATCAAGAAGGTTTCATGTCATGAGCAGCTCTGTAGCCTGGGTTTGGAGACCTGTGGGGGAAAAGCTATAATGTCTGCTGTGGGCACAGGGACTGGAACTGGTGTTGCCAGTGTCAACATTTTGCGAAACAAGTCCAAACATGTGCCCTTTCCCCCTGGTCAAGCGCTGTCCTTAATCTCCTGAGAGCACGCTGCGTTCATTCCGCATCCTTTCTCTATGCTTGCTGGAGTCTTCACCCCACCCAGAAACCGGTCCTTCTCCTTCCGGTCTTGCTAAGCCTAGCCAACATTTATAACTGAAGGCAAGTCTCACCTGTTTGGATAAAGCCTTCTTCAACTACTTTTAGCCTATGCCACACTATAAGTGTGTGTGTGTGTTTATTTCTGTATTTCTGCTGTATGTGAATTTGCTTTCTCTTCTCAGTGAGACTGAAAGTCTGATGGGGCTTAAAACACTTCCCTAGTATCTTCTACCAGCAAACACATGTTGCAAGTGCCTCTAGGCTCATGGTCAAAATCAAGGTGTGTAACTATGGGGAGCCACCAATCAAATTACCTGGTAGAGGACGTGCTGGGTAAAGACCTCCTCATTGCTCCTGGACTCATGCTGTAGTATGAAGAACTTTCCAAATCTGAGAGAGAAAAATTTGGGCCAGTTCCTGCAGCTATTGGTGCTAGAAAAAAAAAAAGTTATGTTCTGTGAATAAACGATTAATGAGGACATATATCAGCGTTGCATTTAACACCTTTTATTTCTGAATTTCTTTGATAAGCTTATCCAAAATCATCAGTAATGAACTCTGACCTCCAAAGAATGTTGACAATAAAAATCACCTACACCAGAAGGACTCTGTGTTATGTTGTACCTTTTATCTTTTCTCTTTTTGTAATAATGGTAAATTGAGACCAAGGCTGCAATGCTCCTGGATGTTTTTAACAAAAACGCCTCCATGTTTTGCTCTGAAACTGTTTTTGAATGACCGGCAAGAACATTCTCTGGGCTTTCCTAACTCTGTCTGACCTTGATAGCTTTCACTCATTAGTATTTTGGAATTAGTTCAGAACCACAAACTCAACTTTCTGGGTTCCCCATTGTCAATTTCCTGTGATGAAAGATGTGGGATTTCTCCCTCCTCTGAATCGCCATGGCTCCTACCCGCACTGTGACTTTAGTCGTCCCACCTCCTCATTTGAGGCGGGGTCCTCCAACCACGGTTTCGGGCTGCAGTTCTTTCTAATAATGTTTTACTGGAAGGTGATCACACCCATTTATTTACATATTGTCTCCGCTTCCACACTGTGATAGCAGAGACAGGCAGCCATGACAGACACCATATGGCTCACAAAGCAGAAAATATTTATATACAAGAATGTGCCGAGATCTGATTTAAGGGATTGTTAAGGATAGATTTGACGATAGGTGATTTTCAGAGCTGATCCTTGTGTGAGAGGTGAGCCTCTGTATTATTTATGGCCTGGAGCTTCCAAATCATCTTGTTTACAGTAGCAGCTTAGTAAATATTTTTGAATGAATAAATAACAATCTATCAATCTTAGAGAACAACTCTGTGCATAGTTAGTGGTGTAACTGTATTAGTACAAATATTCTCTTCTTTTGAAAGATTATGCAAAAGTGGGAGCAACAGATTCATGTATTACTGTATGAAGGCATTGATTTGAGAGCTAAGCCCAGGTAAGTGGATATATAAATAAATTAAATAAAGGCTAATATCCATAAGAAGAAAGGATAACTAGGAATATCATGAACCAAGGACTCTCATTGCCAAGACATGTAGATTAAAGACATATCCTCACCCTGAAACAACTCTAGAGGGAAGGCTGGCAGGTTAATTTCAATACAGGGGGATAAGTCGTTTGTTCGAGTTATTCCTTCATGGATATGGCCACAGAGAAGTGGGTATCCAACCCATCTGGGGAATAAGAGATTCTGGGGGCAAAAAGGGCCTCAGGAAACATGATGCCTGGGAAGACGTTACAAGTTAAAAGTAGGGACCACCCCACTGAGAGGGTCAGAGGCATGCTAGGTAGGGAGGACAGCATTTATAAAGGTAAGAGAACACAAAATGAATACTGGTTTTCTGATTACTTGGTGTGATGAAGTATACAGTACATGTGAAAAAGAGGAGAGGGTTAAGGTCAGGTTACAAAGGGCCTGGGAGGGTTCTTTAAGGAATGTGGGGGTAAGTCTAGCACATTCCCTGGTTTATACACTATCAAAGTACTTTATTACGCTCTACTAATTGGGGGCCATTGGGGTTACATTGCAAGCATCTAATATAATCCCTGACACCAGGAGGCAGTTAGTAAGCATTGGTCAAATGGAATTGGTTGCTGGTCAAAGGAGAACCAGCAGAGTGTGAGAATGCATCATCAGACTTGCCGTTATAACCTAGAAACATCAACCTGTTTAGAGGGTAGGTGTGGGGGATGGGGTGGCAGATGAAGAATATAATCAGTAAAACCACAGAGGCCAGTGGAGTCATTTAAAAAAGATAAGGTGGGGATAGGTCTAAACTCTAGGAATGAGAAGGAGGAGCCTAGTGTAAGTTATTTAGGAGTCAACATCAGGAAAGTGTGTTGACTTCTTCAGTGTAGCAATAATGGAAATGGAGGATTATGGGATGGGTTTCAGGATTACTGCTTGGGCCACTGGGTGAAACGTGGCACCACAACAGAACTCTGTAAGCGAGGAAAGGTAGGAAGGGATACAGTAATATCTAAGAATAAACACGTAGTTGTTGGGTTAATAGCAATGGCTAGACCTTAATCATAACTGTCTTTATATAGAAACAGTTACTGCTAAGATATGGAAAGCCCTAAAATTCACATATGCTTTTTGAAATTCAGACATATCTCTTAGCGACAGGCTGTAATGGAGGAAAGGCCTTTAGTTCAAAGCGAATGGTTGGACTTGACAATAAGTGTAAACAGAGTTCCAATGAGTAATTTTGCTCACCATTCCCTAATTTGCCTTTTATAGTAAATTTATTTGCATAGTTTCCCCTTTGATTCCATAATAGTTTATGTATGAAATGGGCCCTGGGGGGTGGGGATGAGATTACTCAAATACGTCACCCCTCATCTCTCTTAGTAGCCTGACACATAACAGGTACTTATTAATGTTTGTGTCTCCATGGAGCTTAAAGATTCACACGTCTCATTAACTACAGAAGAGGGATGAGGCTGATGGGTGTCGAGGGTCTGGATTTAGATTTTCTTTCGAAGTCCTGGGATGGGGTTCAGGCCCCACCGAACAGAGCAGGTACATCATGCCTGAGCACCAGCAATAGTGCCTGGGCCTCACTCCCAGTCTTGGAAGGAAAGATGAAGCGAGACATGAGCGAGAGGCCTGGCTGGGCTGAGAGAAGAAGTCTGGGGCCCTCTACCCAGCGGCGCTTACACTTAACATTCTGTTTGCCACATTCTACTCTAGAAAAAGGTCTTCCGCCTAGATTATCTTTTCAAAATGTCAAGGGAGCCAGAATAGGCGAAGAATGGAAAATACAGTGTAAATATAGTGTGCACACCTCTCAGAGAGATTAAAAAAAAAACCAAACCCACAGAAATGTTCCTTCACTTGCCCATATACTGACTTCCTGTTAAAGCACTTAGCACAGTGTGGGAGATCTAGGAAACGGCCTCAGGTGGACTGGCAGCCTTATGATGCTTCTCGAAGTGTCTACTGCAGTTATGGCGTCTAACTTCAGGGCCTGGCAAACTGGCTACGAGCGTCTGAAGTTTTATAACATCATTAGATTTATGAAATGAGAATGGGTTTCGCAACCTGGGTTACATAGTCCTAAGAAGGCACCAACCCAAACTCTGCATTTTTCAGACCAGTCTTGCATGGAAACATCCCCCAGGAGTGTCTGTGTGCATATGTCCCACATGAAGGCCAGCGGATTGGAATGCGATCTGATTCAGTGGTACTGTGACAGTTAAAGAGAAAGCCTCACACCTGTGGGTAGGGCTTACTGTCCAGCGTCCCTGCAGTGAGTTGGGTATTCTCAGTGCCTCGCATCTGGAGAAGAGGAAGAGCCTTAGAGAGGGACCTGGGAGAGGTGGGCTTTCGGCAGGCTTTCCTGAGAACCTGTGGAGCATTTTTTTAATACCTCACTCAATCCACAAAACAACCTTTTTTAGGGGACAGTACCTTTTCTAGATGAGAAAAACTAAGCCCTGAAGTGAGGTTAACTAGCTTGTCATGGACCACAAAAAAGCAAGAAAGAGGGAGAGCCCGGATTAAAATGCAAGGATGTCTCACCCCAAAACCTATTGCTTTTCCTATCACACTACCCTGACACTCATTTACAATATTTTCCTTAAACTTGAGATGATATAAAGGTATATAGTGTCTGTCTCACAAGGTTTACAACAGAGTGGAATGATGAAATAATACTTGAATATTGAATTCGACGCTGAATGTGCTAAATCTCATAGGAAAAATGCAAAGGATGTGTTAGGAAATTTCAAAGGAATGACAGATCGTATTGGCTCGTGGGATCAAAAAAGATTTGAGTTCAAGAAGAGTTGGACACTTACCCTTGGGCTCCAAGGATGGTAGGATTTAAAAAGGCAGAGAAGAGAGTTTCTAGGCAAATGACAGAGCATGTACATAAGTTTGGAGGCAGGAAGTAGTTAGTGATCTGCAGGATCCATCAGGACAGCTTCTGAGTAGGGAAATGATCATGGTCGAACTGAGAAACATTATACCGAATGCAGCAAAGGGGACTAAGGTGGGGAAATCAGTTGGAAAGTTGATGCAGGAGTTGTGGCAGGAGGGAATGGAGGCCTAAGCCACGCTGCCAAGAAAGAAAACAGAATTTTCACAATGGATATTTGTCACCTTGGTACAGGTACAAAAGATCACAGTTGTGCACTGTGAAAGGGCATATACAAACATATAGATCATGCTACTCTAACAAATATAAAATCTCAATAAGACGTATATAACACAATGCGCTTCTTAGCTAATAATGGGAATGAGTTTGCGAATTTGGGAACTAAACGTTGTCAAGGGTTAAATGACTTGAACAATGTCTGCCCAGGATGGCATGCTGGGCTTCGGAAGCCAAAGACTAACAGCCTGCTGATACGTGACAGAGATTACGTAGTCACTGCCAATGAAGGGTGGGGAGGTTAAGGAAGGACTGGACCAACCACAGCACTTCCTGTCTGTTCCACATAGTGTGAAACCTGACTTCATTCCACTTGTACTTGACCCTAGGCTCTATCATTCTAAAATGATCTCATACAGGACATTTTTTCCCCAACTAGATTGAGTGCATTTTGAGGACTAGACATCCCAGGCTGTAGAAAAAGTGCTGTTCTGGGCCTGGGTGACACTGCCTAGAGTTTCAGCCTTGCCAATAACCACCCATGTAGCTGAAGTCATTTAAACTCTTGGACCTCACAACTCTCATAATAATTATGTTAGAAATGCAAACTCACCACCACTGCCATGGCTATAACCAGCCCCCAAACAAAGCCTAATGTTTATTAAGCATCATTTATGGGCCAGATGCTGGTCTGAGCCCGTTAAGCACCTCATCTCATTTAAACTCACAATACTTCTGGGAAGGAACTGAAGCACAAAGAGGGGAAGCAACGTTCTCTGGTCGTGAAGTCAGAGGGCGCTACCAGAGGACCTTTAATCCTACAGATCCAATAGCCTTTTCTGTGCTCGTGAACAGCTCTGTGGAGTTTGTATGGCAATCAATACAACACAACAGCTGACGATCAATAAATATGTCCTGAATTAAGGAGGATCAGCAATCGCCCTCTCCGTTTGCCCTCTGCCCCCCGACTTTACACAATGCAAAATGAAGCTCACATATCCATAAATCTAGAGGGGTGTGAGGACCGTCCCTCAACTTTCTGAAGCAGCACTGCAATGACTCACACCTGGAGTTTTTGTGGATTTCTGTTCCATAGAGGGGTTTTTCTCAAAAGATTAACTTTTGGGAATTGTCTCATTGGATGTCATTTCTAAGCTATTTGTCCCTCCCCCTCACCCCCACTCCTTTCTTTCCTGTCACGAGTAGAATGCAGTCTTTGTGTCATTTTTTAATAAATGGTTTGCTATTAAGGAATCATTATAGTAATGTGGGCTATTGGAAGAAAGGGGTTACTTTAGTAGCCAACCCTCTTAATGACCTGCTCTTCTGTACACATTAGTAGTTGGATAAGGTTGTGGTTATTGAACTTCTGCCATCCACCAGAGACAATCTGCTCGGGCCTGCATTGTTGGAAAGAGAGGGTGATGGAAAAAAAATTCTATCCAAAATTTCAAGCTACTCTGCCTGGGAGACAACAGTGCACTGAGTTTACAACTCGTTCAGCAGGAATCAGTGGGGAGCATTAACTGAGCGGCTAGCGTGGCCAGCCCAGTGCTAACGGCACCTGGTTTCTGAGACACTGCCTCCTAAGGGATTCAAATATTCATGGAGCACTTTCCATGTGCTGGGCGCTGTTTCAGATGCTTGAGATCCATCACTGGGTAGGATATATATAAGACCCCCTGCCCTTGTGGGGCTTACATTTTAGAGATGAATGATCATTGCTGCCCTTCCTCCAAGCTCCAAGGCAACTGAGGAGTATGGACTCATGGCCGATAGGTAACCCTCAAAAAGGACTATGAGGATTTAGTACTCCATTTTCACTGTATTAAATAAGTAGGAAAAAAGAAGAGAGGTATATTTCTCTCCAGATTATGTAATGTCGCATACTCGCTGGAACTTTGGGAACTTGTACTTTAAGGCTTGGGGGGAAAAATTCCAACAACAAGTGCACAGTTCTAGGGGCCCAGCACAATTTAGTGTTGTTTTGCATTCTAGTGGCAAAGATCTCATCAGAAAGTCCATGTCACTGGCACAAAAGGAGTGAACATGGGAAAATGTTTGGTCTTCTTTCTATCAAAGGCACAGTTGTAAAATGCACAATGCTATGAACACTCAAGCAAATCTGGAATCATCGTTAAAAGGAATTAACTTGGAAAGTAATTTATGGCAAGAAAATTCAGCTCCTTTGTTATCTTCCTTTTACCGTAATATGCTTCCTGAACACTGCCTATGAGAGAGGGCTTTTAGAAAGAAAAAAAAAAAACACATAAGTATAGTAAAATTAACTCATTTTATCAATTTGTGCTCTTGGCCAGAGTTTCCTGACTGTGGCTACGCGGGCTGTAAAACTGATGAATTTGCATGGAAAAAGAAACCAGGGTAAGTAATTTGTGTAAGAGGTAACACGGACGTACACTGCTATAATTCAGACACCCTGCAGATAGCAGACTGCTGCAGTGTGAGCAGTTATGGGTTAGAAAAATGACCACACTGCAGTCAGTCTGACTTGAATGGAAATCAATCATAAAGGTACTTTCTCTGCAGCTTCTACGCCACAGTCTTCAGCAACTCCTCTGCCAAGCAGATTTCTGGTCTGTAAACCACGTGTTCATCTCCTTTTCCTACCCTGCCTTTCTGAAAGGTCTGACCCAAGGCAGGCTAGGAGTATGGTTTTCCAAAATGGAACATAAAAGAAAGGCACTGGACCAAAACAAGGATTTCCCTCTATGTGGAAACTAGCTCCCCTGCTAGTATGAGATTTAAGCAACGCTTTTTATGAAACGTAGTGTTAGGTGCCAAAAGCCAGCGGAACCCTTTAACCCCGTCACCGGCATCTGCTAAGGCAGAGAGAGCACCGGTTTCACACATCCACATTTGTGGGCACAAGTTAAGAAATACGTGGGTTTGTGGTGCCAGAAGGGGGAGGAGGAGGTGAACAGAGAAATTGTTATTTTGGGAAAAAAAAGTTTCCTTTTTATTAAAATAAGAACAATTCACTGATACCCTCTTCCTCCCCACTCTGAATCCTGAAGATGACTGATCATTGATAATGATTGTGAGTTCAGTTTGTAAAGTAAGTGTATTCAGTCACTTCACTGCTGTGAAGAAAGCTCGGTCTTGGATTTCAAAAAATCTTAGGTTATCTACTTTATAAAGGAGGGAGCTATTTCTACTTATTTCTGTATTTTCCCCGGCACACAGCGTGAGATGCTGCATATATTACACATGCAACAAATGTTTATTGAATTGAATGAAAATGATATGAGCTTATTAGTAAAAAACAGCTAAGAACTAATATTTATTGATCACTTATCATGCGCCAGGCTGATGTGCTCTGTGTTGTTACCTGAAGTATTTCTCATTTCATCGTTGCAGTATCCCCATAGAACGTGTATTTGTTTATTCTCATTTACAAATGAGAAAATTAGCTGTAAGGTTAAGTACCATGTTCAAGATGACACAGCTAGGCCAGTGGGCCTTCAGTATCCCCAGATAGCAGCCCCAGGGAACAGACTCAAAACTTACATTTCTAATCTGTCTTTCCTTCATCATCAATGACTAGAGAGATGGATTCGACAGGATTTATGTAGGAAAAAAATGATCACCTACCAATTAAGAGGGAAACTTCTATCTCATCACCTTCCTTCTTTGTGTTTACGGGACTTTCAAGCTGCGAGGCTGGGCCAGGGCTTCCCAGGATGGAGGGCCCGGCACTGGTTGAGCCGAGCAAGCCACAGTGGGGTTGGCGATGCTTACCGATCTCCTGCATTAGTGGCTTCTGCCTTTGGGAGTGAAATTGATTTTCTGCATTTTAGAGTATCATCTCATCTTAGCTTCTGGTTGAGGTCAAATGTGGTACCCGTTTAGTATCTGATACAGCCTCAGACATGGGATTAAGTCTTCCCTGACAGGGGAGGGATGTGATGGCCTCCGACGCCTTTCCACCACAGTGATCTATAAAACCAGGGAAGGGCTTCTAAACATAAGCCCCTTTATCAAGAGTGCACTGGGACTATCTGACCATTAACTATTAGGAAACCAAACTATATCAACAACTTCATCCCAACAGCCTACAGATCCAGCTGTCTATACTAATAATTCTCAATATTTCCACTAAGAACTATTTCTTCCCCCTCCTCCATCCGCTGGAAGATCCTGGGTGTTAACACGTACTCCTATCAGTCACAGACTGTATTAACTCAGTTCCTGTGTTGGACTTAAAGTGTGGCTCTGCTGAGTGTGGGCTGCAGTGATCTCATCCTGGACATGCCGATGGGGTCACCAACAAGAATCTTTCTAATCAGCAGGTGTAGGCTAGGAAAATATATTCCAGCCAATATCTCAATAATATTTGTGGTATTATCATGCAAGTATTGTAGAATTTCTGTCAGGCTTTTGGAGATGCCAAAAGTACTTTTTAGTTTTCCAGTGTTACCTATTGGATGGGAATATCTGTTCTTAAAAACATTGAGGCTTATGAGTGCATAAAGAAAAGTTTATGAAAATTTGCATTGCCGGTAATTACTTCCAGTGTGCCCCTGTTACTCACAGGGAATATGTTCATAATATAAAAGAAAGGAAAATTCAAATACTATAGAATTAAGTACTATTTTTAAAAAACTCTGGTTAAAAATAACCAAGGTGTGGCCAGTCACTTAAAAAGTTGTTAATGTGTCAGTGTTAGATTGAGAATTTGAAAACATCTTGCTATCCATTAGATACACCGTGGAAGAGAAACCTCCAGAATGATGCAGAAGTATAGGTTGGGCTGAGAAGTTGAGGAATAAGAATTTTCTGGCATCCTAAAGCAGATGAGTTAGATCTAGTATTGGCACGCTCTTATTCCATCAGAATTATTAACTTGGAAGGGGTCACGAGAATGGTCCTTCTAATAAATTGACTTTTAGAACTTGCATCTAAAATCAGTCCTTCTTAAGTTACCGTGCACACAGAGCGCACACACACACACACACACACACACACACACAATTTTTAATGAATTTGCTGATAGTGTGACAGTGTGATCATCTCAAGGATCAGCTCTGAACACATAGTAAAGGACCAGGGACCAAGGCTTTGTTCAATAATAACCCCTGCAATTACCACTGTTGAGCATCTAGTATATGCTAGACCCCTCACAGTCTCTTCCTTAATCCCCAAAACACGCCTGCATTCAGATGCAGGCCCAGAACAGCCAGTATAGTGCAGATTTGCTGGCTGAACAAATGATTGCTGATGAGGAGGAGAACATAGCTGAAAGGGGTCCGGAATGCCCGAAGTCAGATAGTTGGTAAATGGCAGACCCAGATCCTCAAGTCTATATCCTGGGCTATGATACCATGCTGCCATCTTAAATATGGGTTTTATATATAGTGTATTACAACTAGAGGGCATAACCCACGAATTAGCTAGAAAAGATTAGAAAGAGATGAACATATGATCAGAGAGCATGATAACAAATTAGTATGTACATCAAGGTGTTATGTGTTTTAGGGCACCTGGGTGGCTCAGTTGGTTAAGTGCCTGACTTCAGTTCAAGTCATGATCTCACAGTTTGTGAGTTCGAGCCTCCTGTTGGCTCTGTGCTGACAGCTCAGAGCCTGGAGCCTGCATTGGATCCTCTTTCTCTCTGCCCCTCCCCCGCTTGCCTGTGCGCGTGCTCGCTCTCTCTCCCTCCCTCCCTCCCTCCCTCCCTCCCTCTCTGTGTCTCTAAAAAATAAATAAACATAGAAAAAAATGTTAGGGCTCCTGGGTGGCTCAGTCGGTTAAGCATCCAACTTTGGCTCAGGTAATCATCTCACAGGTTGTGAGTTTGAGCCCTGTGTCAGGCTCTATGCTGAGAGCTCAGAGCCTGGAACCTGCTTCAGATTCTGTGTCTCCTTCTCTCTCTGCCCCTCCCCCATTTGCTCATGTTTTCTCTCTCCCTCTCTTAAAAATAAACAATAAAAAATTTTTTTAATGTTAAAAAAAGGGGTTACATATTTTGCTTCTCTCTGAGTCAAATCTTTGTTTTTTATTCTTAATTTTTTAAATATTTATTCATTTTTGAGAGAGAGAGAGACAGAACATGAGTGGGGGAGGAGCAGAGAGAGGGAGACACAGTATCCGAAGGAGGCTCCAGTATCTGTCAGCACAGAGCCTGATGCAGGGCTGGTACCCCCAGACCGCAAGATCATGACCTGAGCTGAAGTTGGATGTGCAACCGACTGAGCCACCCAGGCGCCCCTTAGTCAAATCTTTAAAATGAGAATGCTCACAATCTGGTTACTTTAGCAAGAGCTTCACCTAAGAATCAAAAACCAAGGGTCCCTGAGATCCTGCCCAGAAAACTCTCTAACAGCTCTAACCTGGAAAGTTGTAGGGATAGGAGTGTCACAGAAAAAACTGGACTTTTAAGCATAGCATTGTCTAATGGATGTGCTGATGTCATAAGCCTCTTATAACCATAGTTTTTTTAATGTTTATTTATTTATTGTGAGAGAGAAAGAGAAGGCGGGGGAGGGCCAAAGAGAGAGGGAGACAGAGAATCCCAGCAGGCTCTGCACTGGCAGCACGGAGCCCATGTGAAGCTCGAACTCACAAACCATGAGATCACAACCTGAGCCAAAACTGAGTCAGACACTTAACTGACTGGGCCACCCGGAGCCCCTATGACCACAGTTTTAATTTCAGTGGCATGGTGGGCATAACTGCCAGGGCTACATCGAACACAAGGTATCTTGTACATTTCCATTTGTGGATAAGGATGGGGACACCTCTCACTTGACGTGGCTCTTTCTCTATCCAGTGAGGAGAACAGAATGGAGAAAATCATGTGTGGCTACCCCTACTGTGAGCTGGGATTCAGAAGACAGAGTGGTGTGCGGGGCACCTGGGGGGCTCAGTCGGTTCGGCTCAGGTCATGATCTCACGGTTCAAGGGTTCGAGCCCTGCGTCAGGCTCTGTGCTGACAGCTAGCTCAGAGCCTGGAACCTGTCTTCAGATTCTGTGTCTCCCTCTCTGTCTGACCCTCCTCTGCTCATGCTCTCTCTCTCTCAAAAAATAAATAAAAACATTAAAAAAAATAAAGAGTGGTATGATAAAAAGGTCTATTATTGCTAGTCCAGTCCATTGGCTGCTGGCTTTACTGTCCAAATAGTCACCCCAAATATGTCAAGAAAATTAAAAGAAAAAAATTATACAACAAAACTGGACCAATTCAATTTCAGTGTTTATTTTGAAAATTTATTGAATTAGAGTAGAGGAAACCTGCTAAATTAAGACAGCCAGACTGATATTTTCTTTCCTAAGTGTACGGCAATATTTATTATTTTGTATCTCCATGAGGGGCTGATTAAAACTAGAAAATTAAAACTGGAAAACATTTGCAGTGTCATAATCTATGTAGAATAAGGTGGCTAAGGCAGTCAAAATAAACCATAGACAGGGCCAGTCAGTGTTTTCTATTCCAGAACTTAACAGATTTTCTTTAAAAACTGCGTTTTAGAGACAGGCATTACGACTTTTTGTAAAGGGTCGCCCACCCTTTTGTCTGCGGCAGAGCATACCTTCGATGTGGAGGGGGTGCCATTGACTTCTACAGATAGAAAATGTGTGATGTTCATTTTAAAATTACTAGTAGAGCCTGCTATTGACCATCTAATTATGCCGAGTTCCATTTATAAACATAGCTAACCACTAAGTTTATGGAGACTTTTTGTGCCGCTTTAATAGGATATTGATCGAGAGCATAGTTTGAGTGGACTGCCATTGAATTGTGTAATGGCAAACAAAAGGCAAGGTCAGAGCCACTGTTCATGCTAGGGCTGAAGTCTATTTTTTATTATAATCTTTTTGTTTCTTCCTTTAATGCTTAAGTCCAAATGGTCTCTTTGGAAAGAGGGGCTTGCTTAAGAATATGAACTTTAAAATTAATTTTCAGGCAATGATCATAGCCAAGAGGCCACTTGTTCAGAAAACAAAGTTTCAAATCTCTTCTCCTCTAATGAAGATCTAAAATCCTGCAACTCCTTCAGTGGTGCCTCTCTGCGCGCCCCCCCGCCCCCAAGACTGGACGTCTGGAATCCCTCATTCTACACCAATTTCCCCATGAGTCCTTCTTCGCAAGAACATTTTGCAATTTCCAAGTTTGGGCTTGTTCGTATCAAAGAGCTGCATTTTCATACGGTACCTGGGACCTGAGGTAATTCTGCTGTACGAGTCTCATCGTGTTAGGTTAGAATACCGCCAGCTGTTTGGCTACACCGCTGGCCAGAAAATCCGCGCCTGCCGATACGGGTTCTCGGAGACACGCAAAGGACCCAGAGACTTCAGAGGAGTTGAAAAGGGAATTGCACCTTGGATCTCGGTGACGCTTCTTGTGTGACAATGTAGAAAGTGCACATGCAGAAGGCAGCAAACAGCCACTAGGGTGCCACCTCATGCCAGGCTGAGGCATATGCCTGGCTCCATTCACTCCCCCTCTCCATTGACAAACAAGTCGGGAGTCCTGTGGCCACCCAGCAGCCGGGCTTTGTGGCAGAGCCAGGACAATTCAGCTGCTGGATTTCATAGATCCTGCCGCAGCGCGACAGGAACCAAAAATTCAGTCTGGGTAACTGAGAGTGGTTTTTACACCCAAAGACGCTAAAGCTGGCCACAGTGCACTGGGAACCCTGGCTCTTCCAAATTCCAGGGCCGTGAAGTCATCCCTAGCCACGGAGTTTACTTAACCCTTGCAGCCTGCTCGGGTGTACAAACCACTGCTGGAAAATGAGACCCCGGCGGGCCAGAGTCACAATGGCCTGTGTGTATTTGTGGTTTTCCTCTTTCCCTGTGAAGCGGTGACGTATTCGGAGTCACCTCACCAACTTCAAGTACAGGAGTCAGCACTTGAGAAGGAAATGGGCAGAAGGAGTGGGTTCTTTGGGAGGATTTTCTGGGTTCCCACCAGGACGGGTATGTGATGGCCTCAAAGCTCGCCCCAGAGGGGGACGCTGGTGCAAAATAAACAAGAGCGGGTGCTGACTGAGTCGGCCACTGAGCGGGGGTCATTTAGCAGCTAGCCAAGTGCGCCCTCCTGGTGGCAGCTTCATGGGAAGGAGAGCCATCTGAAAATGCTTTTTGAGGGCTTTGTTTGAACACGCAGCATCACAAAGAACCATCTCGACAGATGGTTCCTGTCCTTTTCCTCACAGTGCTCTGCTGAAACAACTTTGGTGATTCTGACCTGCGGGGTTAGCACTTGGAAACCCCCCTCCCCCAGGGCAGAGAAGACCTCTCTTTGCCTTTGGCACAGCATCTCTCCGTCTGTATTCCCCCTTCCCGACCCTCTCCTGGAACAAAGCAGTAAATTACTTGAATGACTTTCAGATGGCCCTGTCCCAAGGAGGACCACATAGACACATCCACTTTTGTGCTCCAGGACTTCCTTTGCTGCTAAGAGAAACAGAACTCTCCTTCTTGCCTTGCGTGAAGATAACGCACAAAATTCAAGGGTAGGTAGGGAGGCGGGAGGCCAGGGTGAGAGGGGAATTCATGACAGACCGAGGTGGGAGCCCCTCATTCTAACAGCTCCATGCATCTGATCAGTGCAATTTAATGTCAAGCAACGTTGCTGCCTGACCCTCACCTCTGAACGTGTGAAGCTAAACCAGCAGCTTTCTCTTGAGTTTCTCTGCCATTGCCACCCTGTAGTAACACGGCTATAAACAACAAACTTAGCACACGGTTATTTCAGTGAATCCTCAGGAGGAAATGCTGAAATAGCACCTCCCTCCTCTGTTAAATTTAAAAGGAGGAAAACGAAAAACAGAAACTAACTGGAAACCTGAGGAAAGTAAATATTTACATTAGCAAATTTTAACATTAAATAATAAAGATTCAGGAGGAGGGAAAATTTTCAAACGGAGGCCACCATCAGTTTGACATTTCCAGGCCATGTATGTGGTCATAAGTGTGACTGGGGGGATCTGGGTGGGGCTGAGATAAAGGTAAGAAGAGATGTGCAGCGGAGTGGGAGAGATTCTAAGACCCCGCGGCCATTAAAAACATCCAGATAAAGGGTGAACTATTCACAGAATGAGTAATAATTTTGGAGAGTGGGGAGATGACTGGCTGGAAGGCAGGTGATTTTTCGGGAAGTGAGACTATTCTGTATGACACTGCAATAATAGATACATTTGTCAACACACGGAATCTACAACACAATGAACTGAACCCTTATGTCAACTATGGACTTCTGTTAACAATAGCGTGTCAATATCAGTTCCTCCCTTGTAACAAGTGTACGACATGAACAAAAGATGTTAATATATACAGGAAACTATTTGGGGGAGGGGTAAATATTAAAATTCTGTACTTTTTACTAACCTTAGGCTATGAGCCTAAAATTGCTCTAAAAAATAAAGTCTATTCATTTAAAAAATCATAACTGAAAACAAATCCAGGCGAAAAACGTTTAAATGTTTGACTTTACAGGAATGTAGCTTCAACCTTGTTTTACATGTACAGATTAACAAGCTAAAAGTTTATCAGCCCTAACGAGAAATGTTTTTTTAATAAAAACACAGACTCTTTGGCTTCTGTGTAGCTCTCTAAGAAGTTACAGGAGAGTCATGGCAAAAATGTCTGCAGTCAGTTAGCTGAGCACAGCAAAGTAAAAAGAGCAAGTTTCTTAACCTCTTTGAGCAACACAGTCTCCTTCATCCATAAAAAGGACAATAATAGCAACCGTGGGAGGGTTGAACGAGATGATGTTTACAAAGTGCCTAGCACAATGCCTGATACATAGCGTATGCTTGGCAAACGGTAGCTACCGTAATTTTTCATGTTAGTATTGCATCATGTTCCTAACGGGGCTAACATTATGCATTTAATCGCCTTCTGTGCCAGTTAGCTGATTTCTATTTCAAGGCTGCAGAATGCACCCCAGCACCACTCATTTGTCAAAAGCCCACTGCCCCTCTAACATGGACACTTAGCTCTTCCAACTCAGGGACCGGGTCAGTGCTGTAAGAAATGGTGAAGCGTTTTGACTCATCATGAGTCTTTCAGAAAGGTGTCTGGGTGAGGAAACCTGAGCTGGGGGGTGGATCCTCACCCCACCAGCCAAGACAATCTTGTGACATATACCTCGGCAAACCTGGATTACGGATCTGCAAGAGGGAGGGGGGGCTCTGGACAGCAGTTTGGCCTGAAGCCACGAGTTAGCTGACACAGCCCAGTCCCACTCTCGCCAAACAGTTTTAGTCAGCACGAGGCCATGTGTGAGTGGGTCCTACAGCGATTACACAGCAGTGTGCAGAATCAAAAAGCATTCGAGAGCCGAAGGATGCTCATGATGCCAGGCATCAGCAACATAACCCCCTAAATGGGGACAGGAAACAAAACCAGGTCCCTCTGCAAATTCAATCTGTGGTCTGTCCATACCCTCTGGCAGTCTTAAAGGCAGGTTTAGAATTCACTTGGCAACTGTGCTATGTAGACTGAATGGAGGGATAATCTAGCTTGGAATTGATAGGCCGTGGGATATAAGACCTTAAAGGGACATACAGAAAATGGAAGAGGGACAAGATGCTAGCGATGGTCCTGAGCAGCTGTGGGCCGTCTCATCCAATACCCAGGCCTTGGGACACTGATGGTAATGAACACAAAATGTAAGCATTACAGCAGCCAGGGTAGAGTAAAAAGGTCGATGCTCCAATCGGAGAGTTTAGTAAGGGCTCAAGGAAAGTATTTGCCTGGAATGCCATTGTGATAATTACCCTCTGAAAGGTATATATTCTATATTACTATTATTATTAAAATTATAAGACAAATGTGGGATAGAGATCCTTTTCGAGTCTTACAAAGTGAAAAGCAATTTTATTAAAAAAAATTTTTTTTAATGTTTACTTATTTTTGAGAGACAGATGCAAGCAGAGAGAGAAGGAGACACAGAACCAGAAGCAGGCTCCAGGCTCTGAGCTGTCAGCACAGAGCCCGACACGGCGCTCGAATCCACAAACTGTGAGATCATGACCTGAGCTGAAGGATGCTTAACTGACTGAGCCACTCAGGTGCCCCAGTGAAAAATAGTTTTAAAAAATGTATGAATGCATTATTTGTCCATGGCAAATGATGGGCCAGTCAGCTCTGCTATGGCAGCCTACATCCTCCAAGTTAATCTAGTCCCTTCCTCACCGGTTGGTACTTGAGGCATCCTTGATAACATGGCAGCAACTTCTCCATTCCAGTTCATACCCTCCTGCTCCTAACACCTCATTCCCTATGGTTCCACCTCCCTCACACCAGAACACCTCCAGGATCAACCAGGGGTCCTGCCTGCCAGAATTCTCACCCGCCACATTCCCTTCCCCCTAGTCTCCTTGTCTAGCCGCACACTACACACTTTGTCTAGTTCCTTTGGACCCACACAAGAGTACACATTCGCAAGACACAGACTTCGCTTTAACTGTTTACTCACTGTTTGACTTTGGTGGATGACTTAAAAAGAGCCCCAATTTAACTCATTTGTAAAAATGAGTGGAAGTACTTACCTGACAAGTTGATGGCCAAGATTCATTTCTATAACATACATGGAAACACAGCGTAGCGTCTGACAGATAGTGACTGCTCAACGGTCATTAGATTTTTGTTTTCTTTATCTGTCCCTCAAACATCAGATCCTCTGCCCCCACATCTTATATCCTACTGTCTGGATTCTGAACAGTCATCCAGCTTTAAGAAATAAGAGCCGACAGAATCGGAGCCTGTGAGATCGGGACGGTGTGGCTTGCTGACCCGACAGCTTGTCAGAGACTGACCGGTTTACTCTGTCAGTCTTGCAAGACTGTAAACGCAGTGATTGGGGGGTTTGAACTTGAAATGAAAACATTTATTTTTACTCCACCTCATTCCACAAAGGATTTGATGCAGTTTGAAACCAATATTAACATGGTAAATTTGATCTAGGAGTAGTATCTTCAAATAGGAGGAGAATAAAAAGTCAAATTGTAACAGTTGATATTTATATTTTCCTCTTGTTATTAGCATCTATGACACTAGAGTCATTGTAGATACGCAGTTAAATAAAAATAAAGGGATGTTTTTGAGGGAAGGCAAGGGTGTGTGTGTGTGTGTGTGTGTGTGTGTGTGTATGACTGACAGAGACAGAGAAAAAGAGAGAGACAGAGAGACTGAAGGAGAGAAAGACAGAGAGAAGATATCCTATATTTTCTCCTTGGACTGTCTGGATTATGTCATAGCGAAAATACAATCAATGACCGCTCTGATCAATGGAACGGGGTGGTGACAGGTACTCTTAATTCATCGTTGTTGGTGATTATTGGCAAGCTGGTAATGATCACACCGTACTGTGTCACTCATGCTGAGGGCATTAGCATTCTTTAAAGGTCAAAAACAAATTCTTTTAAAATGCAGAATTTCTTAGAAATCAGGGAAGCCTCAATTTTTTTTAACCAGGTTCACACTAGAAAGTAGGGAATATGTGAGACAGTCAGGATTTCAGTTCTTTCCCTATGTCTCACATTGAAATGATATTTAATTTTTCCTGATTTAAATTCTTGGCTGTCAAATAAACTGCGTGGCGAAATTCTTCCAATGGGTAAATGAGAAAGGGATTCTGAAAGCTATTTATGTCTCTAGGAGGCCTAGGCAGAAAGTAAGCACAAACCCAAGGCAAATCTGTACCAAATCAAAGCAAAATTATACTTACTCTGTGACACTCTTACTAGCTCAGTCACACTAAAAACACCTGATGTGACAAAACTGTCCTGGAAGCCCAAATGTCCTGGGGAAACAAAAACAAAAGAAACAGTGTCATAAATAGAAGACATCTGACAAGAGAATTCTAAATATTAGTTTCATTGTGATTAAAAAAGGCAAGGTCTAATTTCACATTCTGCTCTACTTAGAGTCTGCGTGGGAGGGTACAGTCACTTCGTTATAGAGCTGGTTTTTTGGTTTGAATCTGGGGGTTATGGAAAGCTATGACACACCTGGGTGATTTTTGAAATGGTCAAAAAAAAAAAAAAAAACCTCAACAGGAAATCTGAAACAAAAGAAGATTTAAAATACATGGTTACCTTGGCTGATCTCTGAGAGCTTCAGAGCTGGAACGAAAACAGCCTCCCAGTGAATCAGCCAGGACACCTAGGTTCCATACCAGTTTTTAAACATCCTCTCAAGAAACATCTGATTAGCATCAGCTATCCATTCATTCAAATTAAATAAGATTTAAAGATGTTCTCTTCATTTTTAGAGGCACCATAGGGTGAATCTTTAAAAAGCCAGAGTAGAAAAAGCAAGTCCCAACCCTTGAAACATGAAAACAAAGTCTTTGGGGAACAAAAAAAAGAGTTTTTTCATGAGTGGGTCGGTTGAGTCTTTTTTTTTTTTTGAGAAAAGATAATAAGTCAATGGTTCAAAATGGTAATCTTTGAAATTTGCATCTGTTTTATTTTTGCTGCATATAATTAATTTAAGATATCTGCTATTACATCTATTATCAACTGCTTATTTTTTATGGTATATTCAGAAATATAAAACTTATGAATAGCAAGGAATACATAATTTAGGATATGTTGTTTTTTTCTCTGCCTCTCAAGTTTTCCGATTTGGAATCTCACATAGGTAAAATCTAGTTGAGATCTGTCTATAGGGTTAGCATAAACACCTGCTTTAAAATTAGAGCCAAAGGAGAAGTTGGCTGAAGGGATTTTAAAAAACAACTTTTCTTTGAAATAAAAAACGTACCTTAAAGAAATGCAACATAAGAAAATCTGAATACATAACAAACAGTCCATAAATAAGATTCATGTTATTGATAAAAAATAGAGTTTACCCACTAGTAAGCAGAAGCAAATTTACCTATGGTATGGTTTATACACCAATAAATTCATTAAATGTCATGCACATAAACATATGCAACAAATCACTGTGATGGTACCTACAAATTATTCTTTTTCTTTTGGTTGCATTACAATGAGAAAGATATTTTTCTTTTGCCGAGTTTAAAATTTTTCCCAGTTAATTTTTATATCAAACAATCTATGCTATTTCAGATAAACAGCTCTAATTTTTAGAATGTGCAGTAATTACAAACTGCTTTTTAAAGTAAAAGGGCAAACTTTCACTTGAAGACGTGCTTAAGAAATTTCACCTCTCAAAACAACTCCCACCCAGTCAACTTTGGTTGACTTTTGTTTGGTAAGCGCCTAAGATGTCATCTCTTGGACTAAGACAATTGAGAAGTAAAAGTAAACAAATAAGTCAAAATTCTCTAAACTGGTCTTGGTGAAACAGACTATAATCTCTCTTTCCATTGTGACGGCACTGACATCGCATTAATCCTACAGACTCTAACAAAAAAATCCAACCATAATGATTAAGTTTGACTTAAAACACATCTAACAAGAGCAAGGGAATGCACAGTTGAACGGGAAGCCCCAGGTTGATTTCCAGCCCGTGTTCCTCTCTGCCGGACAACTCAACGAGAAGTCTGTAGAGAGTGAACGCGAACACGTGTACTTCAATCCTGCCACCAAAGAAGCAAGCACTGTAGTTTGAAAACTAAGTTTAGTTTGGTGCAAGGACTCGAGAGGGAGAAACACCTGTGCTCATTCAAACTCTCATCTCTTGATGGCTCCTTTTCTTTTGTAAGGTCCTCTCTTAGATGTGGTGTTCCCCAGGGTTTGTGCTTGAAAGGTATTATTTTCTAAGCTATTTCCTCTGCTTCCATGATACCACAGTCACCAGTCTTGTCTGTCATATTTCTGAAAACTAGAATAATGTTTGTTTCTTTCACTACTGTATTTAATGCCTGGGACAAAGCAGTCAGTGAGTGAATGTTTGTTCAATAAGAGGATGAATGACTCTCTAGGCCAATGACTCTCAATCATTGCCTTTTACCAAGATCTCTGTCAAAATGTTAATTGGATATTTCTACCCAATTTCTACCTCAAACCCGATGTGTCCAAAGTCAAGCTCGTTTTCTTCTCCCTACAAAACCTGTTCTGACTCTATGAAATTCCCTACTTTAATGAACCATCTACTATCTTCATGCTTTCTATGTTTTGGTGCCATCCTTAACTCCTGCTTCTTACAAAAACCTATATCCAACTGATCCTCACTGACTCTATTTTTTACTATTTCTTGACTCCAAGTACATCGCCATTTCCACCCCCTCCATGACTAGCCCAGGCTTTTCCTGATTCTCACCAGCCTGATGGGGCAACCTCTTAACTATGTTCTCTATTATCAGTCTTGGTTTCTTCTTAGTCCACTGTCTACTTTGCAGCTAGAACTGTCTCTCACAGGCAAATCTGAAGGCTCATTTATTTATTCAACACATATTTTTTTGGGCAGCTACTATGAGCCAGGCATTGTGCTTGGGGTTTAAGATACAGTTCCTACATTCAGGGAGTTTACAGTTTAGGATTAGAGACAACTGAACACATAAAACAAATGAATCATTTAAAAAATTATAAATGGTATAAATGAAATGAAGAAAATAATTAAGAAACACTTTAGAAAGGGTGATCAGGGAAGATGTCTCTAAGAGCTGACATTTGAAAGATACTAAGGAAAGAGTTATGAAAAGAAAGGGAAAGAGCTCTTCAGGCAGAAGGATTCAGATGTGCAAAGGCCCTGGGGTAGGAAAGAATGAGACAGTGGAGAAGCTGAGATAAATCCAATGTGTTCAGAGCTCACTGCTCTGTCAGAATCTTGCAAGAGCCCCACAGAGAACTGAGGGTGCAGTATAAATTCCAGCACGTGGCATACCACCCTTGATCCATAGCCTCTATTTTCCCCTGCAGGCTCATTTTTAAAAAAATCTCTGCTCTCTCTTCTAGCCCTACCCCTTGGGCCTAAGGGAATACCTGCTGTACCATGGCCCTGGTTCAGTCCTTTCCCCACACTGTCCCATCTTCCTGGACTGTCTGTCCTTCCTACTCTTTGCTTGGCCAACTTCCCACTTGTCCTTCAGGATTCACCCTTATTGTCATTCTATGAGAAGCCTTCTCTGGTCACCTGCCCACTGGAATAATCTCTTTTTCTCTTTTTTCAATATTGACCAGTACACAGAGCATAGCTCTAATCTGGGAGCTAGCCCACTGAACTGTAATGTCGTCTTTTTCTCATATTAGACAGGAAGCCCTATGAGAAAGAGCATCTTGTGTGTCTCCAGCCATCCAGGTCTTAACACAGGGCCTGGTCTGCAGTAAGCACCCCACTTGAGTTGAGGGAAAACAACTCAATTTGGGCTTGAGAATGCTTATTTTCCTTTTCACAGAAATGTTGACACAACTTATTTCTGTCTCTTTCTCTCACCTCTAGTGATACAGTTTGAACTAAAATGGAGTCACCGTACATCTGAAAATTATTACAATGAAAAACCCAAATTGTCCCTCCAGATTAAACAGGACAAGGACTCAGGAGACCATCCATTTAGGATGGAGGTTCCAATCAAGAAGGTGCCATCAGGTCCTCTGATGAGAAGTGCCTGAGGGTTGTCCTATTGTGATGGTGCTTCCTATCTGGGGGGAATGAGTTAAAACAGAGTTAAAGGGCAGCATGATTTAATGGTCATAACCCCCCCCCCCCCAAAAGAGTCTAATGCCGAGCTTAAACTAGAATCTCGTGTGATCCTGAAGAAGTCACCACAAAAATCACAACGGGATCCTCCTTGTCCTCTCAGCAACCTGCTCCCTCAGGCTTATTTTAGTCAAATGTGTATAATTTAGAAGGCGAACTCTATGCGGAGGTATGATAATCGGAAAAATAAAGCAAAAAGTAGAATGATTGTACAAGTCCTGATGTGACCGTCTCGTCTATAACGTGTCCCTGGGGAAAGGTCTGTGTAAACACTCCATGTAACTTTAAGGGACTATGAAACTGGTTTTGTTCCTTCACCAATTATTTGGAAACCCGCTGGTGAACTCTAGAGGAAGACAGCAACGAGAAATGAAACCCAAGAAATGATGGAAAAAGTGACACGTCTAATGTAATTACTAAGCAAACCTGAGCAGATTAACATTTCGTTCTCACTAACACAAACCAAGTCATAAAAATGACTTGCAGGGAAATAACACTAATCTGGGTGTTCTACTTTATTGCCAGATGAGAGAAAAATGGAAAAGAAAATAAAAAGGTCAATTCCAGTAATTCCAACCTCCAATGTTCTCATGAAAAGATCCTCGGTTGGAAAGCTGATTAAACATCCCTGAAAGGTCCCAAGATTTACATTTTGAATACAGCCTCTCAGAAATGAGTGCAAAACATACTTTTGTTAAATATGTCTTGGCTGAAAACCCGAATTTCACAGTGATCTCCTCCGATTCTGAACTACTGCTCAGGAGCAACTGTGTTGTAGTTTGAGAGAAGAAGCAGACGCTTTTTCATTTTCTAGAAAATGGCCAAAAGAGTTCATTCACTGAAGTCTTGTTCAGTGAATTCCCAATTAGAGTACATATTTCAATACCTTGGAGTCAGCCGTACTCATCGTGGGGAAGGTGAGGCTGTCTAAGAGAGGCAGAAATACAAAAAGCTAAATTCTTTCATGGGTGGTTAGAAAAAGCAGTTCTCTTTGCCTTGATGATATCGGCAATTATTAGGAAACATGCCATTGTATGGGGACCAAATCTCATCTCGTGAAGGGATTGGACATCTATCTACCTCTTAACAGGCAGGAAAGGATTTGCAGAGAGACAGGTGCCCTTGCAGAACTGTCCAGAGGTCCAGGGGAAGAAACAGCTGGGGACAGACCAACCAGAGGGTTGGGCTTGAAAGGGAATTTGAACATTCACAAAGCAGAGGATGTATCTGAGGAAGAACATTTACACGCTACACCGTATTTCTGTTTGTCCTGTTAAGCAAAAGGCCTCAGCTCCAAATCATCAAATCTCATCAGGCTGATTGGATGCAAACTGCAATACACAGGACATTCCATCAAAAAGAATGCCTCTCTCGTCTATTCTCCCCTTGGTAAATAAGGTTCCATCACTATGAAAAGAGAGGCCAAGGTCTGGGCGTTTCCACACTTGGGCGTCTGAGCTTCTCAAAAGGAAAAGAGTTCCCCCTTGTTCTCATGCATTTATGCCCCACAAGTATTGGAGATTACTTGGGTCATGCAGGCCCCGCATTAAGTCCTGAGGACACTGCTCCCACAGAATTTACATGCTCATCCTTCTAAAGAAAAGTCTATCTTCACGAAGCTGCTTTTTCCTGGAATTTACATTTCTCCTTGCATAACCTCGCCACAGGCTTATGAGCTACCTACAGAAAGGGAATGTGGCCCCTACATCTTCCCCTTTTCCTACAGTCAGGACACGTCACGTGTGCTCAGTCAACACTGTTGAGTAGAACTTCTACCCTACCTGTCTCATGTCATAGCCTCTTTCTACCTTACGAGAGAGTCACTTGTTTGTCTGTGTTAGCTCCACACTACTGCCAAAAAACCCAGTCAGGCAGGGTTGTACCCATGATCGTGCATTCTCCACAGAGCCCAGCACAATCACTTAGTCTAGGTGTGTAATAAATATTCATTTATCGACCCAGATGAGTGACATGAGGTACCCTGATTTGGCAGCCTTCTAAAGCATAATGTAAATTATTCTTGGCTTATTTCCAGTGATACCTTACTTCTGTCCTCTTGATTTGGAATATCTTAGAAGACAGGGTTAAACATTTTTTTTAATGTTTTTATTTATTTTTGAGAGAGGGACGAGGGGTACGGGGGGGGGCACAGGGTTCGCAGTGAGCTCTGCACTAAGAACAGAGAGCCCAATGTGGGGCCTGAACTGACCCACCGTAAGATCATGACCTGAGCCAAAGTCAGATGCTCAACTGACTGAGCCACCCAGATGCCCCAGAAAACAGGTTTTTAAAAGATAGGGTGGTCCAGTAAGCCCAAATTCTAAACTTTGAGTCTCATTTTTAACTATACATTGATGATTTAAATTATTCTGCCATTCATTGATAACATTTGAAATATTATTTATTTTTAGAATAATTCCTAATATTATAACAAATGCCAAAAATTCAGACATCTGCTAAAAAGAATGTAGTGGCAATAAAAATACATAGATGTCCTGTTTGTGTGATTAATCTTTACAATGGTGGGGATTTCACTCAGTAGTCTGCTTATAGTAAACATGAAAAAACTGACCTAGGTTGTTGGACTGGCAATGAGACCATAAACTATACCTAGAAAGTTTCTATATCTAGAGAGTTGTGTCTGGGAATCTGTAAAACAACTAATAATGTGAAAGAGGTATTTTGAGAGTCTCAGGTGAAAAGGGTTGTTATCAATGCACTTGGAATATGTTAGGATTGTCGTTTTGGTCTAACACAACACAGCAAGGCACTATCTCTAGTATGGCAATAATGTAGTCTTAGCTGAGAAGGAGGGTGACCCAAGACGAGGTTTTACAAGTATGTGTCATGGGACTTATGTACTGTAGATTCCTTTTTTGCTGCCCCAAATTTCCCTGCCCTTCTTAGGTAGTATTATCCAAGTATTATTCGATACAAAACACAATACTAATCTGTGTTTTTAATTTGTTCTGCCGTGCCCATAAAGTCAGTATGTGGTTTACTGCTTTCGCCCATCAAGTGTGTACTTGGAGGCCTATTATGTGGCAAGCACAGTCCTAGGCCCTGGGGATTTAAGAAGAAAGGCCACAAGGTCTTTACTGTTAGGGGTCGGGGTGGGGGTGGGGGAATATGTCCCCAGTTAAGAAAGATGTTGACATAGATTTCAGTGATGTATTTACCTAAATTGGGTCTTTTTAGGGGTGTCTGGGTGGCTCCATTGGTTGAGTGTCTAACTCTTGATTTCGGCTCTGGTCATGATCCAGGGTCGTGGGATAGAGCCCTGCACTGGGCTCCGTGCTGAGCATGGAGCCTGCTTGGTAGTTTCTCTCTCTTTTCCTCTCCCTCTGCCCCTTTCCCCCCTCGTGCACACGCTCTCTCTGTCTAAAATTTTAAAAAAATACCATATGATTTCACTCTTATGTGGAATTTAAGAAACAAAACAGATGAACATACAGGAAGCAAATGAAAAATAAAAACAGAGAGGGAGACAAACCATAAAAGACTCTTCAATACAGAGAACAAACTGAGGGGTGCTGGAAGGGAGATGGGTGGGGGGATGGGCTAAATGGGTGATGGGCATTAAGGAGGGCACTTGTTGGGATGAGCACTGGGTGTTACACGGAAGTGATGAACCACTGGGTTCTACTCCTGAAACTGATATTACACTGTATGTTATCTAACTTGAATTTAAATAAATTAAAAATAAATAAATAAATAACATTGGGTCTTTTTATAAGACCTTTCCAGGAAAGGCTATAGCAAAAGCTCTTGCAATGTCCTGTGCCAAGTCCGCTGGTTGTCTGTACTCATCCATGACTGACAGCTACAGATGGTAGTTCTCAGCCTCTTTTAGTCAGAAGTGGCCACTACTGGAAAGTGAATGAACGTGATACAGTCAACTCCTACCCAACCTGTCTGAAAAAAAATTCCTTCCCTAGGCACTCTTTCTTCCTCTTTTTATGAGCTAGGACAGTGTCAGCCATGAAAACAAAGACAGTGCCCATGGGAGGGCAGGGCTGGAAGCCGGAAGGCAGAGGGAACGAGGGAGCACAGGGCCCTGAATGACAGTGTGAAGTAGAACCACCCTGCCAACTCAGCCTTCTCACCTGGAAGCGTTACCAAAACGAAGAGGAGGGGCGCCTGGGGGGACCAGTCGTCCGACTGAGCATCCAGCTCTTGATATCAGCTCAGGTCATGATCCCAGGGTTGTGGGATCAAGCCCCACATCTGGCTCCACACTGAGTATGGAATCAAACTGTTTAGGATTCCATTCTCTCTCTCTCTCTCTCTCTCTCTCTCTCTCAGGGCACCTGGGTGGCTCAGTCAGTTAAACATCCAACTCTTGATTTTTGGCTCAGGTTATGATCTCACGCTTCATGAATTCGAGCCCCACATCAGGCTCTGCACTGACAGTGCGGTGCCTGCTTGGGATCCTCTTTCTCCTTTTCTTTCTGCCCCTCCTCTGCCTGCTCTTTCTCTCTCTCAAAATAAATAAACTTAAAAAAAATATTCTCTCTCTTCCCCTCTGCCCGTCTCCCCTGCTCATGTGCTCTGCCTCTCTCTCTCAGAAAAAAGTAAATTTTAAAAAAAGACAAAGATTTTAGTGTACTTACACCATTGTATTTTTTTCTCTTTGTTATAGCAACCTACTACTTCCCATGACCAACAGCGACGCCAACCTTTCCCTTTAGAATCTAAAGTGTTGCAAATTAGCAGCCCACAGGCCAATTCCGGTCTGCCAACAGATTTTGCTTGGCTAGCACAGTACTAATTTTTTTTTTTTTTTTTTTACATATGGATGTTTTTAAACTGGGCATGAGCTTACAAATGTACCACACTCCCCAATACTCTTTATTGTATTTCATTTATTTAATGATCGGTGAGGCCCCTGTAGGCACATAAATGTGTGATGCCTGCTAGGCATTTTCTCTCCACGTTAATCTGCTAGCAGATGAGGAGAGAATGGATGGATGGTTGGTGTCTTTGGTCTGATGAAAAAAAAAAAAAAGCCCATCAGTATTTCATGATTTCTTTAGAATGAAGTTTAGACTTCTTTGCTAGGTATTTTAAAGCCCTTTAAAATCTGTCCTCTGGCCCACCTTTTCAGGGTTCAACGTATATTTCCAATACCGCCTAAATATATGCTCTCTATGTGACAAGCCAAAATATCCCTCTTGCTAGTCTCCAAATTCTGATATGTTCTATCCTTCACATTGGAATTCCTACCAGTGCTTCCCAAAACACGTTATATATAATACTCCCCCCAAATGCTCCACCACAAACATAAACACAAAGAGACAAATACACATAAAATAAAGATTTCCATGGTAAAATGAACTCAGGAAACACCATCATGCCCACCCTTGGAGAATGACGAGAAATATCCACAAGTTAAAGCCTCTGAGAGTCCCTGCAATCAATAATAGTTTCTTGGTATTATTTAACTCTCGATTTCTCGACTAACTTGACAAGGAGACCATATATTTTTGGCAACCGTGTTTCTTCTTCTCTCCCTCTTTCCCATGTGGTGACGTGCCGATGCGCTGAGGGAAAGGCAGGATCTGAACTCTTCCAGCCAATCCACACTTGAATGCAAGGCCGAAGGACACAGCGCATCTTCACTTGCAAGCATTTGAACATATCCGCATTGAGAAAATGGATCAAGCCAGTAATAGGTGTTGTAAAGGTAGGCTGCTTATCTGAAAAATTTACTCCCAGAACCTCTCAAGACTGTATTAATTTCCATTGAAAGTGTAGCCTTTCTGATATTTATGTGTTTGGCCTTCTGCGAAGCAACTTAGACATATTTGTTCCAGTTCCTGCTGCAACTCTGTGTAGTTGGCAGTAGTCTGATTGTATAAAAAAGGACGCTTACGCTCAGAGAGGTTAAGTGACTTGCTGAAGGTCACACAGCTAGTGGCAGAATTTAGGATTAGAACACAGGTTCCCTTAGTTCTCTTTATATAATAAATGTGATTGCTTTTTAATCCATCATAAATAATACCCAGAGACTTGATTATCCAGTCTAACCCAAAGGCCTTATCATATCTTTTCACCAATGCCTTCACTTAGTAAGGGAAGAGTAGTATTTCATTAAATTAAATTTGATTGCTCAATGACTTCACATAAAGAGGTTTTATGAGTTTGAGTCACAAGGATTAAGCACTTAATTAAAGGACAATGTCTATCGGACAGCAAAACATCTAAATAAAAAGTGAAAAATGACTTTTACTTATTTGCATGTTTGGAAATATTGAATGCATGACACCGTGGAATGAACTAGAAGCAAAGAGATTCTGAAGATTGTCCAGTAACAGAGTGATCATCATTGGGTTGTGACAAGGAATTTTAAACTAATAAATTAACGAGGTTTGATTTTAGAAATAACAGTTCATTTAGTGAGTCTGCCTTCCCATAACTTCTCCTCTTTACCTCCGTTTTATCCTGGAACAGGACAGAATAAATCTAATTTCTCTTCTACTTTGCTACCCTTCAAGTATTTGAAGATAGTCCCTCAGCCCCTAATTTTCTCTCCTCCAGACTACGTATCCTTTCTTTCATTTTCTTGTCAGGTCAGTCGACTAATTTCCCCATTGTCCCTAAGCATTTAGAATCATACATTCATAGGGCCTGTTATAAGCAGAAATAGATATTTTGCAAGTGGACCCAACAAATTAGTTGTATATAAGAACAGAGAAAACACGTGCTTTATGAAATATTTTTTCTTTAAGCACCATAAAAAAATCTAAAGAGAAATTTTGCTTCGTGTTAGCAAAAGTAAATTCCAGTATAATTAGCATAATAAAATTAGTATTTTGTAAATATTTTAAGATTAACTATGTTGTTTCTTAATGTACTTAGAAGTACTTCTTAAATGTATTTTTTAATTAACCTGATTTTGAACTAACAGGTTTTTAAGCAACTTTATTGTTCTTATGGTCTGAATCAACGTTTTCTCTAAACTTGGACAGTAATACCTGGAAATCTACAAGTGGATAAAACTATTCGTAACGGCTTCAGTTTCTGTTTAGGAACTCATACATATACTGGAGAAAAAATAAGGAAATTTGTTCCCTGAATACATGAGAAACTGATTACCTTAATTGAAACAGACATGAAACTGGATCACCCGAAGGCTACCCCGGTTTATGGATGTAAAACAGCGAAAAAACCTGAATGTGCATTGTCCTGTTCTTCATTTTTAGGTTTAATTCACGTGGCTATGAAACATTACAGAGAGCCCTGCTTGCTAAACCAGCCGAGGGCACATGCAATGACAAGGAAAGAAGATGACCAGGGGCCATGTGCTAATTTTAAGACACTCGACACTGATTTGGGTTCACCAAGCATGGAAAGAAAATCATTGATGAGTTGAAGCGATATATTTTAAAAGAATCCTTGCAATTACTTGTCCAAACTACAAAAAGAAAAAGAAAATGACAAACAGGTAGATGTAGTTTTCCAAACATATAATAAAATTAGTTACTGTTTACAACCACAAAATACAAAGAGCTTTCATCTTTTTAAAAGTCATTCGCTTCGTGCAATTCTTGCCCGCTTACCCAGCAATTACTTACTTACTGATGCCATAATCCACAGCATTTATTAAATTATAGACTCTACAGTATACATTTCTGCAGATACTACAGCATGCCACAAATCGTGTGGGCCACTACACTTTGAAGTTTGCTGGCTTAGCACAAACACAAAGTATTTCAGAAGTACCAGAAAATTCTCTGTGAATAAAACAGAATGAATTACACTGCTCAGGCCATGTCGTGTTAGCACAATGGAGAGACACTTTTAAGACTTTAAAGTCATGTAATACAATTCTAGGCTGGATTTTTCTTGTTAAAAAAAAAGTAGAATAGGAGTGATTGGAAGAGAAAAGGGCCAATATTTGACAACAGAAATCAGCATAACCTTTTAACTGCAGCAGCCATGGGTGACTGCCCTTTGACCTTGAAAGATTATGTGGGATTTCAGTGACAACAGCTGGAAGTGAGCATGTGTGAATAGAGAACACGGATCTGAGGCCTCGTACAAAAGACTGCACAATCTCTGCCCAGATCGGAGTGCTGATTAGAAATTGTTTCCTGGTCCTGGCTTAATAGAGTGTGATAATGAAAGTTTTGTGTTTTTTTTTTTTTTAATTCTTCCAGCAAGATATCATGGCTACATTTCTTCCATACTCACTGTCTCCTTCAGCCCCTCAAATCTTCTGGGCTTTCCTATGTAACCGGCCCATCCTTCTTAGGGATGGGGCTAAAACAAAACTTTGTTTTACAACCTACTGGTTCACAGTCAAAACTTCTCTAGGTGCTTGAGTTTCTCTCCTGAGATTCAAAATCACCCTATTGTGGCATTTCACATAGGGTGTCATTTTTTTAAGGACATGTCACAGACACATGCATGTACACACACACACGGCTTAAATGAGAGCTCAGTGAAAGTGGGAACTGTAGTTCTCTCATCTTTTTAATTCTACAGCTTGTACAGTCTACACCAAATGGTGGTTCTTTGCTATACGGAGGACAAATGCGCACAGAGATGAAACATTTGTTCTTACACACTTAGTCTTTCTATTGTTCTTGAGGTAGACTTTTAAACACACACTCAATAATGTCATCTTTCCCTTCAAGCAGGTTCACATATTTAGCAAATTTTTAGTGAAGTCTCTACATGTGTTTACCCAACAAGAGCATATGAAGAAGGTAAGTAATTATTTCTTTTCGAAGATAAGGTAACTTAACCTGGTAGATAGAGAGATTTGACTGCTTGGTGGACATGGTCATTTCAACCCACAAGACTCGCAATGAATGGCATTCATTGAGCAGAAACGCACCTAAACCGACCCAGATACAATCTCAAATTCCTCTGTAGGATCCTCATACTTGCTGACATTGCTCTGAAACCACCAGAATGATGCCGCATGATTACTGAAAGGACATTGGGTTATGACTCATTTTTGTTGTTTTGGTTTTACCATACACTCTATCTTAACTTCTACTGCTCCAGATTTTGCTAACTCCCCTAGCTCTGGATTTTGCTAACTAGTCTAGTTTCTATACCAAATTAGCAACTCCTTAGCTTCAGAAGAAGGTGGCCTTTCTTTTATGCAAATAATACCTCGAGTTGGGCAAAAACCAACCTGGCTATGAGGTATGGGACGAACAGAGGCTGGTGAAACTGACTTCCAAATCAGACACGGGTTGTCTGCTTACATCCTTCTATAACAACGCTAGATGTTATTCCAAACAAGCCTTGGGACAGATTGTTTTTCAGAACAGACCGAATCCATTTGCCGTTTCAAAATTCTATAAACAGAGTATTAAGGAATTCAATTCCCACAGCAACTATATGAGCGCTGGCTTTGGCTTTATGGGAGTTCCTGCCAAGCTCAGTTATTTGTAGAACTATTGGTTGAGAGTGTCCTTTGCAACTAAGAGCAGAAGGGACCAATGCTTGTGATCTCAATTCACTTTAAGGACTGGGTCTTGCTGGTGACAGGTATACATGATAAATGTTCCAGAAAGCTGACCTAATTTCCGTTGAAGTGAGTGTTCTGCTAAGAACATTCCCTTAAAGTGTCAGCTTGCAACCAAGGATTCAGCCAGCCAGTGTCTATTCCTCTCAGCAAGTCATGACCATTGCTTATGAAAATTTGCTGAAATAAAGCTGACGCAGCCTCTAGGCCTACTTTTGAATTTAAAGAAGTTATAGATCTAATTTAAATAGGAAGTTATCAAACACTCTCAGTTTCATTGTTTTAATCATTTGTGATCAGAAGAACCAAACACTCTAGGCTAAGAACAAATCAAGGTGAACCTGCAATGTATTTCTTTTCTCTTGTAATGGGATGGGTACAGAAACATGTTCATTTGTCTTGTCCTTCAAAAGATTATATTTACAAGGCAATATTTACATATAATAGAGCAGGATGGACACTATGATGGAAATTAGAATCCTAAATATTCTAAGCCTCAGTTTCTTCATCTGTAAAATGGTACTAATGGTCATTCCTACCTCGTAAGTTTGTTAGGAATAATGAGACAAGGTACTTAGACTGCTTAGCAAAGAGCC
The DNA here is from genome assembly GCF_006229205.1 of Suricata suricatta. Classification (NCBI taxonomy): domain Eukaryota; kingdom Metazoa; phylum Chordata; class Mammalia; order Carnivora; family Herpestidae; genus Suricata; species Suricata suricatta. The sequence goes on from NC_043707.1 coordinate 93,190,368, forward strand.
TAAAACAGAGAATGTATTAAAGAAAAATAGCAGCTATTCTTATAAATAATAACTATAGTCTTCATATCTTAGATCTTGATTCACAAAATAAACTTTAAAAAGAAACAACAGGTAGAAATAACTATGTTCTTCTGACATGGAGTAGTAAATAACGTATTCACAGAGAAGCGTGCATATAAATAACAATGTTGATAATATAATTTTGGGCAAAGTTTTGGGTAAAAATAAAAGTATTCTCTAAAGCAAGTAACAAAATTTATCATTAAAAGCAAATCCTACGGCATTTTTTAGGTTTTTCTAAAGTAAGATATAATAGTACTTAGTATTCATTATATTAATAAATAGAGTTAAATTTTAGAAATCAAGTTCTAAACTTATTTACAAATATGTCTATAAAAATATAATTATTTATAATTCTTAAAATAATTTTAAATATAAATCTACTCTTTAAATGCACAATGGCCATCTATATGGGCTAAGAGTTAGATATGGAGACACAAATTTTGGCTTTATATTTTTGGGGTGATAACTATAGATATTCAACCTAGAAATGAACCCTGGGTCAATTTTTTCTCAGTAGAACAAGTTTTGCCTAATTTTTCAATAAACAATACATAGGTGTATTTAGAGAAAGAGAAAGTTTCTAAATGGCTAGGTTTCTTTGTTGTTGTTTTGTTTTTTGCTTTTGTTTCTGTGGGTTGGTTTTTTTTGTTTGTTTGGGGTTTTTTTGGCCAGTTATACTTTATTATTTAAAGAATTCGGTAGGCCAAAAATTCTCATTGGTAACTAAATACATGCTGCCTGTCTGAAAAAGCAGGTATATAGAAATCTAATTTTGTTTTTCAGCATTTTTCAAATGAAAAGTAAATTTTTTTAAATGCGAAAATATTTAGGGTGGTATAAAAACGCATGCAAAGTAAACAATATTAACATGAAATGTAGAAATACTTTTCTGAAATGAACCACTCTCTAGTCCAGGGCCTCTACGTTTTAGCTCCTCACTTCAATATAAATGGAGAGCCTTCAGAAAGCATCATTAAAGAAAGGGTCTTGATTCCTTATTGCTTTAAATCAATGCTAAAAGAATTTGCCCGTTTAGGCAGAAGAATGATCGACATGTTTCACTTCACCGACTTTGATCACTGAAGCACTTTGTGATGCAGGCCATTTCCTTCATTTTAGGGAACAGGATCTTTGTTTGACTCACAGAATGGACCAAGCACATCTTAGACTCAGCTTGAGCTAAGTCAGAGCCCTGGAGTTCTCGGAATTTCTTCAGTGTTTCTCATCAGCGCATCAGCCTTTTGAGGGGGGACTCCTTCCAATGCCCTGTGACCTGTGTACTGTTGGACACTCAGCATCCCTGACCTTCGCCACTGACTGTCAGCAACATCCCCTCCTCGTGACAACCAAACGTGTCTTCACGCATTCTGAACACCCCTCGAGAAGGGCCATGTTGTCTCTTGGTGAAAAACCCTGTACTGTGTAACACTGTCTTACAGATCTCACTCATTAGGTATTTAATACGATGCAATTTTGACCTGCACTGCACTGGCTTATTGTCTCTCTAATCAGAATGCAAACTCTTACCGGCCAGATTATTACAATTCTTTCTAAATTCCCCTGCAATGCCAGTCATGCCCTCTCTTTTTCACCCTTACCCAAGTATCTAGTTCACATACTAGAGTTAGAAGTTGATTTTTAAAAACTAATTTTATTTGGACGACTCTGTTCTGTTTTGTTGGCAGGGAGGGCTCATACATACGGTCCATAAGTACAAAATACACATTTTGGACTTTCTGGAAGAGTCTTGATTTGGAATATTGGCTCATCAGGCTGTACATGTATGTGAACATGTTGGCCAAGGCTCCCTGATCTCCTCTTGCTGCTGAGGAGATACGTTCACTGTGAATAAACTCTCACGAATCACATAAATAGTATTTTGTCTGCTCACGACAATATCATTGCATCTAATGGTCCACAGAAATAAGATAACATGTAAAGCTTGAAAATAAATACTCTTCTGCTCTCCATTCTCAGTGAAAGGATGTCGGTGAAATAAAAGACACAGAGCCAAAACGACCTAAGTCCTTATTGCCAACGCCAAGCCAACAACGCTCCGAAAATAACCAGGAAACAAAACTAAGCGACAACAGGCTCCACATTGTCAAGCAACCAGGAATGTGAATGAATGGCTTTGTCTCAACTGCTTGTTCAGAAGGAGGGCAGCTCCTACAGCTCTCATTTTTTTTTCCCTCTAATCATTCTGGTACTTTATCGAATACCTGTCATTTTTCCAAAATAAGAGCCAAGGGCAGCTATCCAGTACCAGGTTGTGCAGAAGTCCTTCTGCTTGGCGATCACCCAGGGGCATCCCTTTTGCTCAATTCTTATCCTTAATGCTAGGAAATCCGTAAAATCTTCCTAGGTTGTAGAATAGTCACAGACCAGATGAGGACCCTATGTGCATGGATGTGTATGTGTACTCATACACGTATGTGTTTAATTTAGTTCACTCTCTCAAAAATGGAGACTGAAAAAAGCACTTTCTTGTTAGTTGTAAACTGTCAAGAGCACTTGAAATAAAATATTTTTCACTAACATAGGCATTTCTGGCCTTCAGTGTTGCCATTAGCAACAATACCATGAGGGACATGATTTGTGGCTAATTTGAACATGGAGCCCTTATGGACACAGCTGGTGAAGCCAACAGCATTCTGCTCTATTATACAGTAAATCGTTTGAAAATGTCACTAAGCTCAATGGCCAATTCTGAGGTTCCAATGACCACCAAAAGGGTTAGGAAGAAGCGAAATGTGTTTTTTTAAGGTGCTTTAACTACAAACTTAAAGTTTTCTCGATAGCCTGATTCTTTCATTCAACAAACATCTGTTGATGCCAACCTAGGAGCTAAGTATATAGATGAGGAACTGGGAACAAATGTCAGCACAGTCCCTGTCCTCAAGGGCTCACAGGCTAGCAAAAACACCCTTCACAGAAGAACTAGGGAGAAGACGTGCTTCACTTCTACAAGACTCAATTCAAATGTCACCACCTTTTGATTTCATTTCTGTACCCTGAGAGCATCACAGACATCTACAAGGTAGGCTCAATAAATATTGATGACTGCCTGAGAGGAGAAGATGAAAGTGTAAGTCACACTTATGGGGATCAACAAAGACGACCCTCCAGCCAGGGAGCCATGTGTGTATGTTGGGGGCAGAGGAGACAGCAAGGACAACTGCAAGATGTAGCAATCATGGATGACAAGATTGATTCAGTAAATTTGATTTAATAAATTTGGACGATATCCTATAAGTAATAGCCCTCAATCATAACTCAATCTATTATTATTAGGGGAATATTTTCTAGAGCTTATTATTTTATAAGCCAGACATGGTTCTCATTCAATTTTGTGATCTTGAGTAAGTTACCTAAACTTACATTAGTCTAAAAATAAAAACAAAGACATCTGTTGAACACTTATTCTGTTCCAGGCACTATGGTAGGCATAAGGGTACACCTCATTGACCTTCAGGAACTTCCAGGCTAGTTGGGGAGGAAGGCCAAGTGTAGGGACAATTATCATCCAACATGATACAGCTGTGTTAGTGGAAGCAATCTCTGAGGGCACAAAGAGGGCACTAGACTGGTCTGGGAAGGTTAGGGAAGGCTTCCTGGAAGAGCAGGAATGGCCTCTATAGTCTCCAGTGGCCAGCAGGGTTAGCACCATGAAGTGGAGGAAAGGGACAAAGTTTCTTTGAATGATAGCTAATATTTACTGAGTACTTACTGTGTCAGTTATTCTTCTTAGCCTTTTCATGTGCTATTTTCCTAGAATCTTCTAAGTGCTAGGAGGTAGGTACTATTATGTCCTCATTTTACAGATAAGGCTATTGAGGCACAGACGACCCAAGGAGCTAAGTCAAGGTCAAAGAATAATTGGTAGGGTTGGGAATCCAAATCAAGCAATCTAACTGAAGAACCCATGTTCTTAACCCTAGCACTATCTCCAACTGCATGGACAACAATATCTACTCCAGAGGCCCAGGCACTGAGAAAGGGCTCAGGAGATGATATGATTATAAAAACTAGCACTGTCATCAATGTATATATATACAAATCCCTGATCTGCAGCTCTAAGTACAGTAGATTTTTTTTTCACCATCAGATGATGGACCCACTAGATTCTACTCAAACTGAAATTCAACTTTATACTCAAAGGGAAGTGTTGTCACCCAACAACTTTACGAGTAGGTTATTTCTTCCATATCAGCAGCACTAGAACTACGATCTCTCAAAACAATTTGTATCCTTTTCAACACCACTTCCCTCCTACCTCTCCACCATATGTATGATTTTGATACATTCTTGCCTACTACTTAATTAACTGTATTTTTGTTCATATGTGGAAACGTAAAGCTGTACCAACTAAATCCTGGAAGCTGTGAGTGAACACATGGGGAACAGAATTATCAAAAGGAATTATTATTATCTTTTTGTTTATCAAATGAAACTCTGTATAGAATTAACCTTATTATAAAGAAATCCCAATTTGATTTTTTAAAAAATCAGAATGTTGGGGAGGGGGTCAGCAGTGAATTACAGAATGCCACTAAGAACCACAATTTAAAAACTCATATGGCTTTGCCAATCAAGTTAAGTAATAAAGAATTGTAATAAAGAATAACTTTGGCAATGCTGATATCTCTGTTTTCATCTGAGACCCCTTTAAGAGATAATGGACACTGTACTTACTTACAAAATTCTGGTGTAGGGAAAAAATGAGGGGGATTACAAATCTCTCACATAGCCATGGCCCCACCACCATGAACTCTACTTCTCAACACTCAAAGTATAAGTCAGCTCTGTACTCACAAGTCCATAGAGCTGGGCTAATCATTCTCAGATATTTATTAGCTTGCCAGTGATACAAAAAAGTACAGGTGTTGCTGTACAGAACAGGTGACAAATGTCTCTCCACATCTTGATGGTGGCCAACCTCTAGACAGAAGTGGGCAACCTCTATTCCCCACTGAGTGAAAACGTTCATCTAAGAGGCTGGCAGCATGAAAGAGTCTAGGTCTTGCTGCCAAATGGACATGCACTCTGATCCCAATTCTTTTCTACTTAATGGCTGAGGACCTTGGGGCAAGCTGTTGGACCACTCTGGTCCTCAACTTCTTCTATTGCAGGAGAATTAAATGAAATAATGCACAAACCCCAGCACAGTACCTGGCAAAGGCTGTGGACATGGAAGACCAGTGTAGTCGGTACCATTTCCCAATATTTCTGATGATGTGTTTAGGCACTTAAGACATCCGTGGTGATTCTAAAGTGTTCTTCACCATGTACAGAGACTTCAAGTATCAGAGGCATTGCTGGGTGATTTTATAATACAAAAATTCAGCCAGTAGCAGATGATTATTGGCCACTCAAGCATCAACAATTAAGACCACATAGCCCAATAATTTGGAGAGATCTCTATATGCATTTGCTGAATGGATCAGTGAACCAGTGATGCCACAAGATATGTACATTTTGCTTATTAAGTGGAATTTAATGCACGTTAATTCTTCCTTTACCTTAATTCAAAGGTTCTCATTTGGGAGTGATTTTGCCTTCAGGTGCTACTGGGTAGCCTGGATGTATTTTTGGTTGTCATGACTGCGGAGGGGTGCTTCTGGCATCCAGTGAGCAGAGGCCACGGTGCTGCTAAACATCCCACAAGGTGCCAGGACAGACACCCAGGTGAAGGAGGCATCTTGCACAAAGGGTCAATAATGCTGTGGCTGAGAGACAGTGGCCACAATTTTACTCGACTCCAGCACAGTACACATATTTTCAGTTACTTTCAGATATGCAATGTAATACTAACTGAACTTCATCCATTCATTCCACAGAAATCTACTGAGGGCCTACAACTTGCCAGGATCGTGCTACAAAGTTGAAGAAGAGGCACTTGCTCCCCCAGGGGCTTAGACAGTCACAGAACAGTGGAGACACCATGCAGTGGGTGGCCCCCAGAATGGAGTCATGTGGTATAAAGAGCATGTAAGCACAGAGTAAGCAGCCCCTAAGGATATGTGGGGGTGTCTGGAAGGCCTCATAGAGGTGGGGACACCTGTGTTTGCTCTCCAGAACGAGGAATAGGAGATGCAGGGGAAGGAAGGAAGGATAAGAGGGAGCAGGGAGGTGGGAAGGCAGAGGAGGTGAGAAGAAAGAGGAAAGGAGGAGAGAAAAGAAGAAGGCAAGAAAGCAGATGGTCCATATGCTGGTGGGGGCTGGAGCTAGGAGCTGGGAATGCTGATCTAACTGAAGAGTCTGGTGGGCCCTTACCTCATGGGGACACTACTGGCATCTTGGGCAAGTTAATTGCTCACTAGGCAGGACCATCCAGAGCATTACGAGATATTTAGCAGCCCTAACTCCCTCCTACCATACCCCCAAGCCCTAAATAGCAGTAAGACGGGTCCTTCCCAGGCATTTCGATGAGGAGGGAAGCCTCTGCTTAACTTCCAATAGCCCAAGGCAGCAGCACTACCTCCCAGTCTGAGCTTGGTTGAGGCACTGCAGAGCTCCCGAAGAGCATCAGGCTTGCAGTAGCCTGGTCAGACGGAAGGGGAAAAGGACACTTCTAACCCGAAGGAGGATGAGCCCCTCCATTTCCAGTGTTCTTGCCTACGGTTGGTTTCTCCACGGTCTCATGCTTGCTGCAACAGACATGTCAAAGTCTAATACTGCATCTATGCTATGAGAAAATGTGGCCACTGGCCCAGCACCCTAAAGAGATTTCCAAAACACAAAGACACGCTGAACTGATAAATATTTCACCTGAGACACATCTTGACTGAACCACCCCGACCGGGTCTTACTTTGTCAAAGATCTCGGGCCACAGTAAAAATTTCTAGGTATTCTTTTGCATTTCCAGAAAACACATTTAAAAACAGGCTTCTGCTTTATTAAAAAAGTAAAAGGGAAGCCATTGCTTCTATTTTGTGCAATCATGCTACAAAATAACAAAAAAGGAAATATTCACCCAAATTTCTATACTTTGATGGTTTCTTTCCCTCCTTGAACTGAGGGGAACTTCTTAATTAAGTCTTTACATACATAAACCCTGATGTGAATTTTCCAGTTTTTCTCTCTCACGAGTGAAAGAGGAAAAAAAAATGGAAGAAGGGAAAGAGAATATGCCCACAAACATGAGAAGGCTGACACAAGGAAGAGTCATATACGGATTTGGGGGTCAGGGAGATTTTTTGGGTGAGGTGGTCAGGACGGTAAAAATGAAAGATAATGGATATTGATATTGAGGAGGAGATCAAAAGTCTGGGATTCACAGGAGCAAACATAATTCACATGGGTCAGTGGTTCTTTGCATTCAACTCTGGCAAAGCTCCTCTACACAGACTGTTTGGCGCTGGCCTCCACATAATTAACACGCTATACAGAGTATCTGAGCTCAGATGAGAAGTACAGGGAAGGAGAGGAAGATGAGGAAAACTCTAGAAAGTGCTTATAAAGAGAGAACACACACTTGGTCTCTGACTCTTCTGATGATTGTGCAAATGGAAAACGGTTTGAGAGTTTGTCCCCATGATATGGATTACTAAGCAGCGGGATGGATTTCTTATGGCTCCTATCCAGTGCTGGGTTTGAGGACCTTTACATCAATATTGACTTTCAATCAATCAGAATAATTAGGTGTGGTTCCTACTTGGAATCTAGCATAGTGTCTGTCACCACCAGGGCTCAGAGACAATAAGACCAGCAATAACAAGAGCAGGAACACCAATAGTGATCATTTATTGAAGACTTTCTAGGCACCTGACACGAAATGTGAGTCAGTATTGACTTCTTTGCTTCCTAACTGAGAAAGCTAAGAGAAAGTTTAAGTGATTTGCTTGAGGTCACCCGTAAGTAAAGGACAAAACCAGGATGTAAGCCTAAATGATCTTAAGTCTATTTTTGAATTTTTTTAAATGTTTATTTACTTTTGAGAGAGAGAGCATGAGCAAGGGAGGGACAGAAAGAGAGGAAGACACTGAATCTGAAGCAGGCTCCAGGCTCTGAGCAGTCAGCAGAGAGTCTGACGCGGGTCTCGAACTCATGAACTGTGAGATCATGACCTGAGCCAAAGTTGGATGCTTAACCGACTGAGCCACCCAGGCGCCCCTAAGCCTATCTTTGTTTCATTGGGATACCTATCTGATTATATATATGTTTATATAAATATTTAATTATAAATATAACAATACATATATTTGCCTCCATGCAAAACTACAACTTACTAACCCCAATAGCTCACTAATGTACGATGGACTCTATATTACATACAGCCTTGAAAGTGTGAACTTAGATTATACATGCCTGCAGGGGAAATCTCATTTCATTCATTTACAAAATAAATCTTTGCTCCTTCTTATGGTATCACAACCAATGAGACTTGCAGTAATTTTTATTATCAATGATCATGATGATGTCCTATGTTTTCTCCTTGTTCATTTAATCCTTTTGACTCAAACACGAAAATGGCAAAGCATATGAGAAACTGCGTTCATTGTTTTGTTAAAGATTGTCAGTACCACCTGCTTTCTACCATTACCAGTAAGAAAATGTGACTTCCTTCATCTCTGTCCCTCTCTGCAGCATTCAGACAGAGATAACCTGGCCGCTATTGCATTTCTTCAGCTTAAAAATTTAAAGCCAATAAATTCCAAGTACCACTAGGTTATTCTGCTGGACTTGTCCTTCATCCAGTTCAGCTACAGAAGGGGATAATGATCTGTCATAAAGGTAAATTCATTACCACCAGATAATATCATCCTACTTGTGCTGCCCATTTCCCCAGCAAGCCGTGCTCTGTCTGAGATGCTGTATCTCAGTTCTCACGGGAGCACTTCACTGCTGACATAATAATAACAACAACAACAACAACTTACATTTATAGGGAAGACAAGGCTGCCTATATTTTCTAGCTCTTGACAAAGAATAGCTCCCAGTTCTACTTCAGATGCATCAGCTATTACCACAAAAGGCTCAGGAAAATCTGGAGTCTTTAAAAGATGCCCACAAATGGATCTGCAAAGGGTTCATAAAAGTTTAGCTATCACAAACAGGTGACTCAACTGCCAACTTCATTGTGCTGGGGAAACACTCCCAGTGGTATTACCCCAGAGCAACTTAGTAAAAACACAAAGGGGAAACACAGTCATACCTAGATACTGGAAATGATTCTTTATGGATTAATGGTCGATTCCCTTGATCACTCAACAGACTTATCCAGGCGACTGATTTTCATTATGGTTAAAAAAATTACATTTTCTGGTGTTACAGTGCCATGTGGTTATTGTAGAATGCATGAATCCTTCCATGCTGACGCCACCCCACCAGTTAAAAAAAATTTTTTTTAATGTTTATTATTTTTGGGAGAGAGAGAAATAGAGAGCAAGCAGGAGAAGGGCAGAGAGAGGGGGAGACACAAAACTCAAAGCAGACTCCAGAGCTCTGACCGCCAGGCTCATCACAGAGCTCGATGTGGGGCTCGAACTCATGAACCGCGAGATCATGACCAGAGCTGAAGTCAGATGCTTAACCGACTGAGCCACCAAGGTGCCCCAGTTTTTTGTCCAAAAGACAAAAAACTTTAGTCTAAAATGTAACCTACTCTCCATAAATCAACCTGATACCTCCTGAGCTTCTGTGTGTAAAGGAGTGTGGTAGATGTGGTAGATGAAGGCAAAAGGAGTTAGGAAAGGATGATGCCCAGAAAGACATGCTAAGGGCAGAAGGCTTCCTGAACTTTGGCACAGGATGAATTTTCATATAGCCTAGGAGTTTTAATATATATTTGAAGTTTTATTTCTTTATTTTGAGAGAGAGAGAGAGAGAGCACGTGTGTAAGTGGGGGAAGGGCAGAGAGAGAGAGGAAGAGAGAGAGAATCCCAAGCAGGCACCACACTGTCAGCACAGAGCTTAACACAGGGCTCGATCCCACAAACTGTGAGATCACAACCTGAGCTGAAACCAAGAGTTGATCGCTTAACCAACTAAGCCACCCATGCTTGATGTGACACAACCCACTGTGTGTGGACTTGCTGATCCCACAGAACAAGTCTTCTAGGAGTCTCAGCCAAAATGTGGGTGCTACGTGCTTGTGAGGTTGGGTGGGGTCAGTGAAGAACTTCCACAAACTGGTTGACTCCGGGGCCAAGGTCACTGTGTGGGTAACCTCAGTAATCAATAATGGTAAGTGGTGAAGAAGAGGTGGAGGACAGGGAAAAAGCAACAAAAAACAACAGGTGAGGGAAAAAAGAAATTCTACACCAGGGGGTAAGGGTGAAAGAGCCAAAAGGCAGGCAGAGAAGTGAGAGAAGCAAAGAAGCTGAGTAATGAGTTCCTGAAAAGAATCAGAAGAGAGTTTCTTGCGACAAGAAAGGCAGTCCTTAGCGCCAGCCTCCAGCTTTGGATTTCCATATCCCTTTACAAACCAAGGCTCACAGTCTTCATCTGCTAAATGCAATGCACACTGCCCATCTGAGCATTAAGTCAGAGGGTGTGCCCTGAAGGGACAGTGGTGGTCACCCCTGTCACTTCCATTCACTGGAGGAGCAGGTCACACAGGGCTTGGCCCCAGGATGTGCAGAAGAAGGGATCCTGGTCCGCAGGTGTTTACCTGGGGACTCGAAAATCTGTCTGCATTCTGAGATAATCTGCCCAAGAGGTCTGCATAGATCTCGGATTCCATGAGTCTCCATGTAACAGACACCACAGCTAAGTAGTCTCCGAAGTCTACCTTGCACCCTGCCTGATGGCCGTCTTGCTGTTTCCTGCTGCCCCTCAAAACCGCGGAGACGTGTGCAGTCCCAGCCAATGGCCGTCCTGCGTGTGATGGTGGCCCGGGAAGGGACATCTGCCCTGATGCCAGTTGGGTTGCCTCAGGGGCATCCTCTGCCCTGCTAAGCAGTTTCAAGACCTTGTGATTCTTCCCACCTTGCTGTTGTTTCTCATCTCCCTCTCCCCTCCAACTTTTTTATGTCGCTTCTGGTTCTCTATCTTAACACCTCTCCTGCCCATTTTCCACCATACTTCCACTTTCTACCTGTCTTCTTTCCTCCTCCCTCCAGGGTTTCAGCTGCTCACTCCCCCCTGCCCACAGCTTTTCTGCTCTTTCCTCCTTCGCCCCTCGTTTTACGTTACACTCTGCCATTTTTGTGTAGAGTGTGAATTTGGGTAAGGTACCAGGAAATGTCAGATTTGAAAAGCCGATGGATGGAAATCTACTTAAATTTCATGGTGATAAGAATGATAGCCACGGCTGCTAACACGTGAGGAGTGTCCTCACATGACCCCCAGGGCGAGAGGGGCACCACCCTAGGCTGGTTTGCAGATGAGACTGAGAGACGGGGCCCAAGTTGCACAGCTATTAATTGGAGACTGGGGACTCCAAGTTCAACTTTCTTTTCCCTCACCACTTCCTTCATTTTGCTTGCCAGGAAGGAAGCAAAAGGCAGTGTCACATTTCAGTTCTCTCTTTCCTCATTTAACCCTTACAGCTTCGGTGACTCAGGAAGCCTGTGCAGGAACTACGAACAGCATTTCCTGAGATGCTGGGAATGTTCACCTCGCCAGTCCTACCAAGGATCAGCTCATAGAGTGAAAAGAAGCTAAAGGCCAACTCTGGGTTCCCTCCAACCTCTCCCTGCCTCCCCCCCCCCCCCCATCCTCACTGGTGTCCTGTCTCCCCAAGGATCTCATTACAATTTCTGTGTTCCTAGGCAGAGCCTTGTCAACTCTTGAAAAAGTGTCTCAACTCTCAGCTTACCATCTTTTTGGTCCTTTTCACACACTTGTAGACTACCAGCTTTTTGAAGAGGAACTCACGTACTTTATTCAAGCTAAAGTTTTAACCAAGGGAATTTTAGGTTGAATGTAACTGATGCTTAGTATGGTTTGTTTTGGAGGACAACGTCCCATAGACTTAAAATAGAGATAACAAAAGTTTAATGATGTCACCATGACCTCTTACTTGGATTACTGTGGGAAAGCCCTAATTGGTTTCCCTTCTTCTGGCCTTGTCGCCTACAGTCTACTCTCAGTAGCACAGAGACCTGTCTCTCCTATACTCACAACTGGCCAACAACATGTGTGTTATTGACAATAAAAGCCAGATGCTTACAACAGCTTCAGTGGATCTCAGTGTGTGATCCCTGGACGAGCAGCATCAGCACCACCTAAAACCTTGGGAGAAAGGCAAACTTCTGAATCAGAAACTCTAGGGGAAGGGCCCAGCGATGCACATTTTAACAAGACTTCCAAGAGAGACTGGCGCTGTTAAAGCTTGCGAACCACTGTCCGACGTGAACTGCGCCTTCTCCCCAGCCCTCCTATTCCTGACCTCACTCACTGCTCTCCATCTACCCTGCTCCTCCCCAATGTATCTGCAAGTCCCACTCCCTCACTTCCTTCAGGGCTTTGCTCAATGTCAACTTCTCAGTGATGGGTCTGTGGCCATCTTTCACGAAATGCAAACTACCCCTAACTTCCTCTTTTTCTTCCTTTTGTTAATTTTTCTCCACAGCACTTCCCACCATCTGACATACTACATTATGTTTTGATTCTCTGTCTCCATCAGCTAGAAGGTAAGCTCCTTGGGGGTCAGGGAGTTTAGGTGCTCGGTTCACTGATGGACTCTGTGTAACCAGAAAGGTCTCTGGCGCAAAGCAGGTGTTCAATAAATATCTGTTAAGTGTTGAAGGAAGGAATGATTATGTTCTGCTGTTTGGTAGTCATTGACTTGTATAAGGTTTTTAGCATCTCTGAGCATCAGGTTCCTCATCAATAAAAGAAGGATTAAAAAAAGATGAAAATCATACACAGTGCTTGGCTCATTTTAGTCACTCAATTAATGGTAGCAACTGTGATCATTAGAATAGAAAAATTTACTTCGGTATCCTTAGAACCAAATGAAGAGTGACAGTTTGAACTTTTAAAAGTATTTAAAGTCTGTGGAACATTTGAGGGTGGGCAGTGGGGGTGTTGAAGATATATCCCCCTTTCTAGGAACAAGTTTTTAAGGACCCAGTTTTCCAAAAGGCAGCATTGTGACAAATTAAGAAAAAAAAATTATAAATATACAGCTTAAATAATCCTTCAGAAACAAAGTATGTATTGAACAGGAAACACATTGAAAACTTAGGTTTGTTTTTAGATGGTTTTTTTCCCCCCAGAATATTGCAATAAAATGTTTGGGAACATCTAATAGAACTAATATGCAGCTAGATTTTCCTGCCCCAAAACTAAATGTGCTGATTACAAGACAGGTCACAAGATCTGCATACTTTATTTTTGATGCATCCATTCTAATTGTTACTATGGATGAAGACTAAACACAAGAAATAAAACATCCTGTTGGGGAATGATCTATGCAACACACACCACATGTTTTCTCTTCTATCATTAGTCTGAGGGGGATTTCCACAAAAACGAAATTCTTAGAAACTAAGCTTTCACTCGTCATTGCTACACATTCCCACTTAGTCACTGTCCTGGGACCTCCCGGGTGTTCTCTGGTGACATAAACCAGAGGTTGTACACTAAAAAACAACTACAGCTAGGAGTCAGATATTTGGAGAACAAAGCCCTCTTTTGGTACTATGATGCCTAACAGTACAATATCAAGGTATACTGCTCCGTAGTTTATCATTACTGTATTCCATATGGCTTTTACTATGAACAAAGACTTTTCTAGACTTCACATCCCAAGTGCCCAGGACCAGATGAGGATACAGGTACCAGCCCACACCTCTCTGCAATGAATGGACAAGGTCAAAAGGAATGGGGAAATGGCAGTTGTCAAAACACATTCCTTCACACCTACCATGCTTTCCCATGTGTAAATAACCCTTCTGGTCCTTAGCAACAGTAGCATGTTCACGCAATACTGTGAACAGGAAAGTATTCTCTCAGAGGAAGGTTATGGATGGAACTCAAAGAAAAGGTCACCAAGCCAGCAGAGACTGAGAACTGTCAACAGCCCCTTAGGAAGCAGCGTCGGTATTTGCTTCTAGAAGTAACCTGGCTCAGACAGAACCTAGCCTTTCGTTCCCCCTTGAAGAATCTAAAGTTCTTTCCGCTTGGAGAAAGTGCGTTCAGACAACAATCTGATAGCAATCATTTCTATTTGGAGAAGAATTAAATCAGCATGTTCTCACTCTCTCTCAAAAGGTTCTGCATTCTAAATCTTGTTTCTCTTTAGCCAACAATAGATTTTATTCGCTGCCAAAGGAATCGTTAAGTAACTGGGGAGATACTTCAGGTGGGATTTTTAAAAAATAACCACAAGGGCAAATACCTGTTCTCCCTGGCAAGACTCTTCCTACAAAGCCACGGCGTCTACCTGGGGAGGCCAGCTCTGCTTGTCCACTCTGTAAAGTGCATAGATCCAGTCTATAAGCAAGCATCTGGTATTTTTTAAAAAAAATCAATGGGAATTGTTTACAGCTCAGCTTTAATCGAAAGTCTAGCTGTGAGAAATATTTAAAATCACTTGAAGACTACGAGGTCTACCTACAATTTGTAAAGATCATGATGTAAATTCCTTCAGCTTTTATATAGTTTTTGATGGATTAGGAGTACGTTACCTTCATGGATCACTCAAAATTATTTTCATTGAGTTATACATTTGCATTAGGGTCTCAGCTTCTTGTTAGTGGCCCTACAAGAAGCTTGCTTACCAAATCCTCTGCCAAACAACTTCAATAGCTCTGAATGCCACTATATCCTTCAGAGTCCTGCTGTTGAAGTTCTATATGAAAATATCAGACCTGTGTGCCAGAGAACTTGTGCCTTGAAGAACTGCTATGTATTACCTTATGAGTAATAAGAATCACATAATTAATTATGTAGATTTCTCTTTTGCCTTTGGCTGCCAGGAAATGCAGACCCAAATATAACTCAATGTTATTAACTGTGAAGATCCATATGGTAGAATCTTTGTTCAGTTTCTTCTTTGATTTTACTTTTCTATTTTAATTTATAGATTTCCTGTCCTTCCTTTTGAAAACTTATTTATATTTTCCATTTACTGCATATTTATTCTTTGTAAGCCATCTGAATCTGATCTTTACAAAATGAAGCTTTTTGTATATACATTTTATTATATGTGCCAAACAGATTATATACATACAAACTATACACATATGCACATGCTCTCCTTTGGTGTAAGCTTGGTAATTAGAAAGATTATAATTTGATAATATATTTATTTTCATGGGAAAGAACTGTTACATGAAATAGAAATAAAATTGTTGTACTGGGTTATTCATTGTGGAGATTATTTTAACAAGTTCAGTAAATCTGTAGACTATCTACCAGTATACAGAATCAGCTGTGTCACACTTTAACAGCATTTTCTGTAATATTATTTTACCTAATACAAATGAGGATTTAGACTTCATGGAATCTAATTACTTTTCGATTTAAGTTTTTTTTTTTTAAAGAGAGAGAGGGAGACACAGAATCTGAAGCAGGCTCTAGGCCCTGAACTGTCAGCACAGAGCCTGATGCAGGGCTTGAACTCATGAACCATGAGATCATGACCTGAACTGAAGTTAGATGCTTAATCGACTGAGTCACCCAGGCACCCCTCAACTTTTTAAAAATGTTTATTTATTTTTGAGAGAGACAGCATGAGCAGGGGAGGGGCAAAAAGAGAGGGAGACAGAGGATCTGAAGCAGGCTCAACGCTATTAGAGCAAAGCCCAGTATCGGGTTTGAACCCATGAACTTGGGATCATGACCTGAGCTGAAGGTGGAATTCAATCAGCTGAGCCACCCAGGCACCCCTGAAATCTAATTTCTAATGGTCTTTTCAAAAATTTCAGAGAAGTGTAGATTTTTTAAAATTCACTATGTTTATTATTAATACTGCAGTGAAGTGGGTAGAGATCTGTTTGAATCCCATGTAATTATACTTAGAAGAAGACAGGCAAGATAGGCAGGAAGATAATGGATAGGAAGGTGTGTTGTAAAACTCCAAGGATAATACAAATGCTCGCCATTACTGCCATTGCCCATGATCATGTGAAACATGATTATCAGAGATGCACTGGGTCTGCTCATGAATACAAGTTTGCCTGTAAGTTCCTTTATTGGGTCTCTACAAAATAAGGATCTATTCAAGAACCCTCAGATACTTGAACATTCTTTGGTCTCCTGGGAGTGGGACTCAATGTCTAATTTTAAAACGTTTTCCCTATAAGACAGAAGTAAAAACAGAGATATTTTTAGGGGAGTTATTTGCCTGTTTGTTCCTTTCTTTCTGGTTATTAAATACAATTGAGCTATTCCCTAATAATCCAGGAAGCAGAGAACTAAGACATTAACCAGCTTGTGTTCCAAACTAAAAGGAGGTTAAAAACACAGCATTGTAATACAAACACAGCTTATAAGTACAGCGTGTGTACCTACTGTTCTGCCATTTAAACTTTGAGTAGCTGTACAAACAAGTCTATCTTGAGGAAACAGACTGGGTAATTTTCCATTTGGACTGTTTGAAATTTCACCAAGAACTTCAAACTTGCCGAAGTCTGTGCTGCCAGGCATTCTCCTCAAATTTTTTTTATCTCTCCTTCTCCCCATTAAGATTTCCCTTTAACAAAAATGTTTTTCTTAAAGGTTGTGCTTTAAGTGAAAGAATAAAAAAAATACTTTAATGTGACAGAGAGATTAAATTTAAAAGTAAAAGAGGTAGTGTCCCAGGTTTGGAACATGCGTTACTACCCTTCCCCGTAGCCTCAGACAGATCCAGGTCAAGCTTTCATACTCTCGTGTCTTTTCAAAGTTCAGAAAAGAACTCAAAAGATAGAAGAGGAAGGTAAAACATGAATCAATGAAAAGATCAGGGTCCAAAACTACAGCATAGCCCCAGTAAACGCTAGCAGTGATGTGAGGGATCTTTAGAACCTCTTGACACCAGATGGGAACATGCGAGAAGGAAAACTTTAGCACTTAGTATGTAACTAGAGAAGACCATCTTCTCCAGCTCCTATAAACTCACTGGAACATTCAGGAACAATTGTCAGGCAATGAAAAAGAGCCGTATTATACAATTATCTTAGATAGGCATGAAAGCTGAATTTCCTAAGCTTCAGATATCAAAATCTACAAATGCCTCTTCCATAAATACAAGTGAGCCTACTTCTAGGGTGCTTTTTATAGGTAAGGAAAGAAATAGGATCTTATTTCTAAATTAATGCAGCCACTCTGAAAAGAAATTTTTTCCCCCAGTGTGATTGATATAAGTTATCCATAACTAAAGTCCAGTTCATTTAAGATGGGAGATGATTAAATTCTGATGACAGTAAGTCCACCAACGTGTGTGAACTGATAGCATCTTTGATTTATGTTGCAAAGAGAACCCAAAAGGGAAGGCTGAAATTGAAGGCAAGGCCATGCTTGTGGACACCATGCCTTCTCATCAGCCCTCATTTTCACCTTGCACAAGCCACACCAGGCTACTTGGCTATTTTCTATCTCACCATAAACCTTTGGGCCACTCAGAGCCGTTGGGGGCTATTTCTACTGATTTGGAATGTGCTTCCTCCTCTGCCTTCCTCACTCTTCTGTGCTGGGGTGAAATCTAACTTTCCATTCCCTGTCCCTGAAGTCAAAATTCAAGCATTCTGTTTTCTACCTTCTGGGGGAAATTTGTATCATCCTTGGAGCACTTAGCATCTTTACCCTATGTTATTATTAGGAGTATATATGCCTATCACCCATAGAAAAGAGTATATTTCTTAAAAGACTGCACCCAACACCATCTTGGTAGCATCTGTGTACCTTAAACAGCACCCTGAACACAGCAGGCACTCAATAAATGTTTCATGTGTAGTTAAAATAGGAAACTCAGGGCCTACTACTGCAAGATTTATATCAAAAAAAGGGCTATTCCCAAAGGAGGTAGGAAGTATTTTTGCTCACTCTTCTTTTTGAAAGGATTTTTCAGACAGGCTATTGCCATTCCAAGGAAGGTAATGGGGCTATTTTTCTGTTTAGGAACCAGTGGTTTAAGTAATGTAAGCTATGGATCAGTGGTTTGCAATGATGGGGCTGATCGAAAGACAATCACACTCAGCATTGCTAAGGTTAATGGCATTGCCTCTGATAAGGGAAATATAAAAGTGGAAGATAGGGAAGAAACCAATAAAAACATTTACACACACCTTTAATGGTATGCAGCGTAGAACCCACTTAAATGAATCCCAACTAATGAAAACATCTTGAAAAGAGAGTGATTTTTAGAGAAACCTTTTATCTACAGGTCTTATATTTATAGAGCAAACCTTTTAAATGAATACAGGGTAAAAAAACAAATTAAACTGATAATTGTTGTGATTCATTGTGGTTCATGTAACTTTCATCAGGCCAGTGAAATGAATGAACCATTTAACGAAGAAGGCTCTTCTCCACCCATTTATGTCATGTATGTCAGATTATAAATAGCCTATTCGGTAGGTACCACAAAGCACAAACAAGGTCTTGGGAATGCCTGACTCTTGCTTGTCCTGCTACACCTCTACATGGACACCGTCAAAGACTTTTCTGAGAAGGGGAGGTGAACGAATTTGGTTCAACCAGAAAAATGCATGAAAAGGCAAAGGTACCAGACCCCTCCCAATATATATTGGACATTTTCTGTCTATGAAACTTACTATGTTTTTCTTTTTTTAAATGAGCTCTGATGTGTTAAAAACACAAGTGTTTGGTGGGTAGGAATGGAGGCTCAAAGGCAGAAGATAAGAGTTGGAATCAAAAGGTGCTCAAAACTTCTTCCTAAAACCTTAGACTCAATTTGCCAAAGATTTAAACTCTGTGTTTGACAGAGCTTTCAGACCGGTGGCTTAAGAAAGACACTAATATTTCCTTTTAAGACAGCTAAACACACATAAGAATTACTGGAAACCCCTGTATTCCTATAGCCCTCACCACCTGGTGAAATGTATCTATTCGCCAAAACAAAGAACATGCTGGGTTCAAGCCTATTTTGTCCCTGAGGTGACTGTCCCAGAAAAAGAAAAGCTTAAGTAAAAGTCAACTAAAAGTGGACTAAATGCCACAGGAGTGAATGAATATACTTGCTGCAAACGAGGGAAAATGTTGGGTATTCAAAGGCTTAAAAGAAGAAAGTCAAACACTGATATACTAATGTAGTCTAATGATTGCTCTAATGTATTCTGGATCAACTGAAATATAATTATTAGAAATCATGGGTCTCATTTATTTGTTTCGGCTCCTTGAGGTAATTCTGGATGCTTACATTTTTAAAAATTATCTTTGAAAATTTTAGGATTCCAGGTTAGTTCAGAATAAGGGTAAAGGTGGTAAATATGAAAGAATACCTTTCAGTATCTTTAGAACTCTGTGGGCATGGGGGTGGAATTGTGGGCCAAATAGTTAAGTGCTTGCCCAGAGGAGAAGAGCATCCATGCAACAACTTTGTCACCATATTCACTTGAAAATGAGTCCTGTTAAGTTGTACAAGAAAAAGATGTGGGATATATTAATTTTGTCTCCTAGCATTTGTCAGGAGACCAGGGCTGGAAATGAAGAAATTCCTGATGATCTGGTATAATTGCAATAACGCATTCCATAGATGGCTTGGTTTCTTTTAAGAAGTGCTTTCAGAGATTTCGTTATATCCTTATTAAATGCTTGGGAGCAAGAAGGGTAAGAATCAGTAGTTTCATTTCATAGATGAAGAAGTTAAGGCACAGAGCAGTTAACTATCTTTCCCAAGGTCAGGTATATTTAGTAAGTGGGGAAGTTTGGATCTGAATGTTTTAAGAGCATTTCGCAGCCAAGCAAGTGACAAAGTCAAGGCTCTGGCCTAGGTTTCCCCTTTTCTACACATGCACCTGTCAATGTTCAAATTAGATGACTATACTCCTCCTTTCAAAAACCAGTTCCTCCAGCAAGAAGTGTTATCAAGCTCATCACTTATTCAAATTTTACCCACTTTCTGGACCCTACAAGATCAGGAAAAAGATGAATGCACACGATGGACACCATGTCTTGCATTTATGCTTTTCCATAGGATATAAGCTAAGTTACTCGATAAAATACTCTGAGTTGGCCTTGCTGTTCACCTGTGTACTTGCTGAAACGCTAACACGGAGGTCACTTCTGTTTATTCTTGCATCCCTTTCTTCTGCTCAACCTCTTACAGCATGACGTTCTCTTCATGTCAAAGTCAGCTTTGCTGTATAACATGTATTCATCTCACACGGTGACCATTTACATCCAGTTCTGCCTCACACACTACTTTCTGTAAGAGTGCTATGCTTAAGGAAGTCAGCGGCCATTGGTAGATGAAGGTACCAGTGGTGGTGAAAAGGGAAGACTATCAAACATAAAGCTTGGACTCCTCCCAGTCACAGCCAAGACACAGGAAAAAACCTTTCCTTTCTGACTGGCAGCAACCTTTTTATGCCTTGTCACACCTGCTGTGTCTGCTCCAGACAGTATTACAGGCTCCCACCACCACCCAGCAAGCAAAACTGCAACCTGCCTGACGGCCATCTAAGCACTAAACATAGGCAAAGATGCCCGGGAAGTTCATGCTCTAGGCAGAGGCCTGCTGAATATGGACAATATCACCTCTGATCTTACCTGCAGCAGGCTTTTCTGAAGAGTTCATAGTGCATACACCCTACTCTAGGCATCAGAGACACTGTAAGGCATGAGAGATTCATATCATTCTTCATTTACAACAGATAACTGTTGACATATGCTACAGGGTAGACACAGTGCTAAGGAAAAAACCAGTAAGTAAGAATGGATAAACAGCCCTTCCCTTCATGGAGTTTATAATCCACGTTATAGTAATATTGGCCTTTGCAGACACTACTTGGAGAATCATGAAAATTGTGATATTGAAGGGGCTCCTGGGTGGCTCAGGAGGTGAAGCATTTGACTTCGGCTCAGGTCATGATCTCATGGTTCGTGAGTTTGAGTCCTGCTTTGAGTAAGCTCAAGCTCTCCTTCAGGTGAGCCCTGCTTCTCTCTCTCTCCATGTCTCTTTCTCTCTCCCTTTCTCTGCCCCTTGCTCACTTGTGTCTCCTCTCTCTCTCTCTCTCAAAAAAAGTTGTGATATGAAAACAATAATAATTCAGTTCAAAATTCTAAATAAATGACTTTCAAATGAACTTGACAACTTGTCGACAAATTAAGGGAATGATTTCAATAGCCTTTCAAGTAACTTTCCAATTTTGGTTTATTTTGCTGGGGGAGAGGCAGGAAGACAAAGAAAAGCAGAGTAATATAAGTATAGCAGAAAGACCGCAGGACAAGGGGCTGGGCACCCAGCATCCGAGGTCTACCATGAATCCATGTGTGGTTTCAGGCGCATCACTTTAATTCTCTGGGCTTTACCCAGAGGAGTCCTGTAACTGATGGCATGGAACAGTGTCTGGCATACAGCACATATCTACTAAATAAATGTTGGTTGCGTGAGTGAATATAATATGTGAAGATCTAGTGTGAATATTTCTGTAGTTCATAGTAAACACAAAGAAATTAGAGATAAGAAGTCAAGTAAAAGAAAGTCACGTAATGTGCGTATGCCCCAAATGAGGCAGCACTAGTAAATAGTGTCAGAGCGGCTGAGGGCCAACAGAAAAATGTGGGACTGTGTCTGCCCGTTACACCTTTGTACCGCACCCCTCAGGCTTGAATTTTATAACAATTTAAACTCAACAAATAGACTTTTTTTTCTCTGATTCCAACCCAGTAGGCTAGTACCTTGGCTAGCAAATTCACCGGTGCCACGCTAAGCCTTCTTTTCAATATTTACAGAATAAAAGGCATTTTCGGTTTTAGCCTTGAGCACATCAGATTTTGACAGCTTGGAAATGTCATCCTTAGAGCAAGGACTTTTCACATTCACAGGATTCTGGCTCTAACTATTCTCTAAATGCAAATGCAAATATCCTTGACCAGAAAACCTTGAGCATCATGTTCTAAGAATGTTAGTGAGATTACATGAAGTTCTTTTTAACTGTATTAGTTTCCATCCAACATCTACTAAATTGAATTAGAGTAAAGTGGGGAAGGCCTGGGTTCGAAAGGTGGATGCCAAAGAAGTCACATTTTAATTTCATCTCCATCTCTCCCTTGCGGATGCTTTCTATCTGTCAGCCAGTCAGTCAGCAAGCTCCAGTCCAAGGAAGACATGCTGAATGACTGGCCATTCAAGAATTAAACAGGATACAACTGGTGTATTAGAGACTGTTCAGAAAGACTGCGCCTTAGCCAAACAGCCTTACATGGTGGGCTGAATGTTCTTTTTGCTTAACAAGGACCTTGTATTTTCCTTCTCACACATGCAGAAACTGTGAATCCCATTTATTAATCAAGAGGACTAGAAGCCGTTGAGTAGGAAAATACAGTGATGGTATGTTTTTTATGGATAAAGCAGACTCCCAAGAACATACATTTGCAAAAATCAAGGGAATAAGAGATAGTGAAACTCCTCTGCATTTAGAGCCTAGCAAGAGCAAGAAGAGGCTCAGACATGAGAGGGTAAGAGGGAGAGGAGATGGCATTGGTAACACAGCAGTGTGGCCTAAGTGGGTTAGAAGAACGGAACTGTTTAAAATCTATGTCAAGTGGTTTGTGTGTTCTAAGACATGACCCAAGTGCTCTCTCCCCAACCCTGCTCCCCTACTATTTCACCAAAGTCAACTATCTACATCATGTCGATGTGTACACAGTACAGAAGTAGGTATGAGGAAGGGGCTGACTGCAACACCCGGCACAGGACACGGAAGAAAGCAGTGTACGTCTGTGGAGAAGATCCATCACTTAAAGTAACCCAACAAATGCAGGAGCCTAGAGCTGGAAGGGAACGTTAGCCTGAAAGCCCTCTTAGAAATATGCCAAAATCCTGTGATAGACTTTAGATTTATTTCTTTAGAGTGTGGAATGGGGTTTTTGAGCTTATTCAAAGGGGCAAGGAGACCCTACGTAACATCTGGGAATATACATACATTTCTTTTTCTTTTAGATTTTTTTTAAGTTTATTTATTTGTTTTTGAGAGAGAGAGAGACAAATCACATGAGTGAGCACAAGTGGGGGAGAGGCAGAGAGAGGGAGACACAGGATTTGAAGCAGGCTCCAGGCTCTGAGCTGTCAGCACAGAGCCTAACGTGGGGCTTAAACTCACAGACTGTGATGTGAGCGACTCATGACCTGAGCTGAGGTCAGATGCTTAACCGACTGAGCCCCCTGGGTGCCCCTACATTCATTTCAATATTTAGCTTAAATATATAATCTTCTATGAAAACCTAAAACTTAACTATTGCTGTCTCTTGCACAGATTTTATCACTTATACCTTCATCATATGCCCCAAAAAGTATCCAAATATCTTAAGGGGAACACAATCACATTTTGTGGCAAATATATATATAAATACCTGCCTTCCTTGCTAGAATATGTACCTAATGAGAACTACCTCTGCATTTCCTTTATCTTTACATCCCCGTTGTCTGACACAAGGATCAGCACATATATTAATGAATAATACGTGTATGATAAAGCAAGGATGAATTGAAAGGAGGAGGAATTACCTATAATTATGCATTATTTTTCCCTTAAAAGACTTTAAAATCCTAAATTGGTGGTTGCCAGGGTGGGGAAACAGAAGAGATGGTGTTTAAGGGCACACACTTGCAATCAGCAGATAATTAAGTCCTGGAGGCCTAACACACAGTACAGCTATTACAGAAAATAACTGTATTATAAACATTATTAGACACTAGATTTTAATCGTTCTGGACACTGGAAGAAATGGTAATTATGTAATGAGATAGATGTGTTAGCAATCACGCTGCTGTGTAAATGTATCAAATCAGTATGTTGTACACAATTAAACTTACACAATGTTATATGTCAAACATACCTCAGTTTTTAAAAAAAGACTTTAAACTCCTGAGGACAAGATCTATTCATTCACTCCAAATATATTTATGGAGTGCCAGACACTGTGCTTAGAATACAACAGAAACATTTGTTTCTGCCCTCAAGCAGTATACAATTAAAACAGTGGTTTCCTCAAGTCACATGTTAGGGGTACCTAAAGAGAACAATGGGGCTTCTATTAATATTGATTTTGCATCTTCCAAAAAATAATAATTAGTTACTAGGAATGCTGTCTCCCTCGCTTGGTACCTAGGCCAGATGGTCATGTGCTGCCCATGACACACAAGGTATCCCTGGCAAAGTGCATATAATTCTGCACCCCTACTCTTAATGTTTGCACTTCCAGCACACTGTGACTTATTCCTCTTTCCAGGTGCCAGTACTCAGTTAAAAGAACAGACAGATATCAGGTTTTAACTAGTTAACCACCATCACTACTGCCATCATTAGAATGTCATCCGTTGTCCTGACCTAACCTCAGGTTTGTAACTTCCCTGGGACAGAAGGGACAGGACGTATAGAAAATGCATCAAAAACCTTATAATACACACTTTTTGAGATTCTTATAGTTGCTGGGTGTAAAGCATTCCAAAACATGTCAGAGCACCTCACTCTCCGTGATCTCGGTTTAGCCTCAGACCCTCCCTTGGAAGATGAAGTAGCACTTCCTCTGACACTCCCTTGCTGTTGACCATGCACTTGTGCCTCAACATCCCTGAACCTTATTTTCCTTGTCCTCTCTCAGAACTCTCATGCCAAGATAAGATAACATACTCAAATGATCTAAGTTTCTAGTACATATTATTATTCAACCATGGTTGATTTTCTTGCCTCTCCTATCGATGCACAGAAAGAATCTATACAGAGAGAAGGATCTAAGCCCAGAACCCAAATATTGTACACAGTCATGTATGATTAGGCTACCCAAAACTTTGTTTGGATCTTGTACTCCAAA
This sequence comes from Suricata suricatta, assembly GCF_006229205.1. Classification (NCBI taxonomy): domain Eukaryota; kingdom Metazoa; phylum Chordata; class Mammalia; order Carnivora; family Herpestidae; genus Suricata; species Suricata suricatta. The sequence goes on from NC_043707.1 coordinate 93,215,308, forward strand.
AGCGTGTTTTCCTGATCAATGTAGGTGGAGACATGCTGTTTCAGGCTCCTACTCTGAGCTGCCTTTACCACTGACCCTTACTATCCATTCTTCTCAGGTAGAACTGAATTTGACATTAATCTATTATAAAATGAATGGAGAGACGATGGGTTGCCTGTGGGCACAACTAGTGTTTATTGATTCTTCCTGGCACCTGCTTTTCTTTTCTTCCCTCCCCTTCCATAAGAGAAACTTAAAGGCTATTATTCAACCACTGGTCTATAACTGAGGCTTCTGTATCCTTTCTTCACTGAGGACATCTTATAATATTTTCCTATCATGGAGACTATTTCTCAAAGTGTTTAATTAGCCATCTTTATTAAATAATGGGTAATTCATCTGCCCCCCACCTTTTATCAAGTGAATCCAAACTATAAATCTCTGTAAGATAACCAGTGAGTTTACAGAGTCAAAATCAAAAATCTTTAGGCCGTGTGGCTTTATCGGGAGGGAAAAAGCATAATTTCTTTTAAGATTTTTCTTTTGGCCCCTTCAGGGACCAATTGGCAACCACTGGTCAAAAGAGTGTGTTAGTGTATGCTGAGTTTTGCTTATATGTATTTCATGACATCAGTTTGCAAATCCACTAGAATGCAAAGGACATGCACGTTCTGATCTCTGCCACTTTTAGAACTGGCCGGTGCTCTGACAACAAGGTACCTCACTGTCTCCCGCTCTGTCGTTAAGGATCTTACTTGTAGTCCAAAGCTGCAAGAATGCATTTAATGGAAAAGCTCTCAGTTTGGGCAGCATTTGCAATTTTAACAGAAGATAAACCTCTCTGTGGAGTTAACATGATCTGTGAATGGGGGACATGCTAGGAATCAGATATCCTAATGAACTTGGTCTTACTCACTTGAAATGGAGAATTAACCGATTCTTTTAAATAATTCAGAAATCTAAAATCAAAGGGATGAGGTGCAAGTTTCGACTGCACTTCACAAAAAATGGGGAATGGCAATAAACATTTTATGTTTTCAATAAATCCATTCCTACACCTTTTACCATTGAAATACTTTCAAATGTATTGGCAATTACAAATGTTTTATGCCATTCGACAAATGGTATAAATACCTTACAACTCATCCCATTCTATACTTTCCACCTCCAACAGAAAAACCAAGTAAAAATTTAGTCCATTGTTTAAAACCACCCATTAAAGGGGTGCCTGGGTGACTCAGTCAGTGACGGTCCCAACTTCAGCTCAGGTCATGATCTCACCCCTGAGCTGTCAGCACAGAGCCTGGAGCCTGCTTCAGATTCTGTGTCTCTGTCTTTCCCTGTCCCTCCCAACTGGTGCTCTGTCTCTGTCTCTCTCTCTCTCTCTAAAAAATAAATAAACATTAAAAAAATAAAAAATAAAGCCATCTATTAAAGAATCAAATACAATACTTGAGATTATAGGGGAAAAGAGTAAAGAATATATTAGAAAAATAAGGATGTAATTTTGCTCTCCAAATATCTAAAGCAAGAAAAAAAATGTGTTCTGGACTGCCCTCTGGCATACAGCTCATGTCCATGAGCCAATGAGGTGGGTGAAAGAGAAGGCGGGCTACACTTTATTGAGTATCTACTCTGGACCGTTACAAGTTCTGGGTACTTTACATGTGCGTACACATGTTCATACATAGAATCTGCACAGAAACAGTCCGGTTAGTTCTGAAAACATAATTAAACCTGTGGGAGCCTGAGCAAGGCTGAGGAGATACCTGGGAGGATGAGATAAGGAATAAAGGAAGAGATGACAATCCCAGATGAGAGAAAAACATGAGGAAGGAAAAGGAACTAACATTGTTTAAGCTCAAAACAAAACAGTGACAAAAACATATTTCCTGGGAAGGTGATGACATCTCACCTTATAAATGAGGAAACACAAGTCCAGGAGTTCAAATTGCTTGCCCAAATTTACATGATCAATAAGTTATGGAACTGGAGGTTGAATACCATTCTTTCTATAATAGACTGTAACGGGTATGCAAGTAGGCTCTGGAGTTAGAATAAATCTGAATACACTTCCCCCCTTCTTGACTGTGGGCAAACTAGTTAAATTCTTTGCATCTCAGTTTCCTCATATGTAAGATGGGCACACCAGTGGCACCTCTTTCTGTGGGGTGGTTTAATTAGGATTAAATATGAATAACAGAACTCCTAGCATAACACTTTGCCGTGGTGGCCACAAAAATGAGTCATCATATCACTTGCTGTAAGGAGCCGAATGGCCTGATAACCCCAGCTCCCTCCAGTCAAAAGTCACCCTTCCTCCAAGCTCCCAGTCAATGACGAAGGGAAAGAATTCTAAGGTGGACCCATTCTTATGGGACACAGGATTCTTATAACAAGTAACTTTGATTCAAAGACTCTCCATTGGTCTATATAAAACTTTCTTAGAGGCTTACTACTATGTGAGATTCTTCCCACCCAACCCTCCTTCTTTCCCCATCTCCTTCCACAGTTATCAGGTCAGGAGAGTGGTCTAAAAGCTCTCCCAGGTGACTTTGCTCCTTCTCTTCATATTTCATAGGCTTCACCCCCAATAAATCCCTACACATATAATTCCATCTGTGCACAGTCTTCTTGGAAGACCCAAAGTAACAAACCAGCACACAGAGTCCACGATGAATGTAAGCTACTATCACGATTATTATCACCAAAACCATTATTTTTATCCTTTTCTGGCTCTAAAGCCCTGCAGAGTTTGACTCTAACTTTCCAAGCTGCTTTCTCTGAATCTGTGAACACTATTCTTTTTTTTAAATGGGAGGGTTCAAAGATCACACAGCGTTTTGGTAACATATTCTGGCAAGTTCTGTCACACCTAGTAAAACAGTCCTCAATTACAAATGAAAACATGTATATTTGGTGTCCCACACAGCACACAAAAAATATGGCACTTTCTGTTTTCAAGTCTATCTGAAATGCCTCTTCTCTACTTCACCTTTGAACGTGGAATTCCCCAGTGCTTGATTATTTGACTGATTTTCTACGTTCATCATCTTTCAGGAAGCAAATCATCTGCTGGTAACTAAATCTTGTAACAGAGTATACTTCCTCTGCATTTGCTCTGAAGAAGTGACTCACATACTGTCCAATGGCTTATTCAATTGATACCCCACTAATTAAACTTACAAATTTACTTGCGCCGATTCAATGGCTCTCAAGTCCTATACGGTACCTATTGACTGTGCCTTACAAGAGGCTATTGTTCCAAGATAACCACTGGGCTAGGTACCAGCAGATGCAGGAGGAATGGAATTTAAGCAGTCAACTCATTAGAACTTTGTGGTACTCTTCCCAGGGTTCATTTTTCAGTGGGTTAAATTCCAGTGGTTTGACCCTTTGTGATTAGTGAAGTCATCACACACTAATCAAACCTTTTCATATGCTGCTGCTCCTTTTGCCCATGGGACTGTGTGGAGAATTAGGACTGGCTGCCAAATAAAATATAGGAGTTAATTTAGATAAACAAAAAAAATTTTTTTGGTATAAGTATATCCCATATAATACTACTAGAAATTATTCACTGTTTATATGCAATTTAAATTTAACTTGGTGTCTTCTATTTTTATTGCTAAATCTGGTAACTATTAGGGAGAAAAATGAAGCTTCAGGGTAAATGTACTCGAGACCTGGGGGCTTATGATCTAAATGGTGTCATGAGATAAGGGATAAGCTGGAAGCCCACAGATTTAGATTTCCATTAAATGAAAAAGGAATCGTTTGCATGAGTGGGTATGTGAAGTCAAGTATCCCATGTAAGTAACTCTGCTTTTAGTATTACATGCATAAAGAAAAACCTTTGGGGATACTAAAGGATGTTGCCATGGTAGATGAGAGAGTGTCTCTCTTTGGCAACGTTACAAATCAGGTCTTTGTCTACAGCTCCACACTAGACTGTACGCTTGCTTTGCTCACCACTAAACCTTAAGTTATCTATCCTGTCGTAGGGGCTCAATATATATTTCCTATATCAAGAAATAAATGGATTTGGTATGTGCGTTCCTCTGTAGAGCATATCATAGCTTATTGAGAATTTGCCAAGTCCTTTCCTTGGCCTAGAAGTTCCGATACAATTTGGTTTCCTGCAACCCCCATCTCCAAATGCTCTCTCCTTCATTTATGTCCCTCAAGCCACACTGGCCCCCCTACTGTTTCCCCAGCATCCCTCAAAGCCTTCACATTTACTGCTTTCTCTACCTAGAATCAATGTTCCTAATGTCTGCATAGCTCTCTTCTTCACCTTCTTGAGATCTGAGCTCAAATGTCAACAGACGAGAAAAGCCTTCCTTGACCACACCATGTGAAACAGCCCCCATATCCTCCACTGTTCATCCCCTTATTTGGTTTTATTTCCCTTCCTAATATTTAATACCACTGAGCACATTACATATATACTAGTTTATCGTCTGTCTCCTCCCACCAGAAGGTAAAGCTTTGTCTGTTTTGCTCAGGGCACTGCCTGGCTCTTCAGATGCCCTAGATAAATATTTGTTGCATGGATGGATGAATCGAGTTTTTCTCCCCTGACTAGACTATCAAGTCCTCAAGAACAGGATGTCTGCCTTATTGCTGTATTCCCTCAATGCATCCAGTCCATAGTCCAAATGTACCCAGCAGAGTCTTAGTAACTATCTGTTGAATTACTCATGAGAAGATTGAGGTACAAAGTCTTTAAGTGACTTGGACACCTGATTTTCCCTTAGCAGATGCTCAGTGTCAGGCTTGTAATGGCAACTCTCCTTTGCTAATTTGACCTCCTCAGAAGCTGTGATTTGGCTTCTCCTTGCTCATCTCTTGAGTTTACAAGTGCTGCTTGCTGAGAAGCTCTCTGTTTGTAAAATACCTACAGAGATCTAAGAAAACACTGACTTTCCTTCATGGAGAGACTGCTGGAGGCCTATTCCTACTTTGCCACAACAGCCTTTCCACTTCTCCCTTTGGATATTCACCATACGATGCCTGTGGATAAGGCATATGAGGCTCCCTTGTTCCCTTTAGGTTCAAATCAGCCTAGTCTAGAAGTTAACAACTGAGATGGGCAGATTAATCTGCAGTAAATATTACCCCTTCCTCCACCTCTATTTGAGATATCCCAGTAGATTTCCTTAACGAAGAGCTAATGCCAAGGGAGCAGAGTTGCCTGGAGCTGAGTAAATCCTGAAGAAGAGAAAAAGAATGAGGAAGCTGTAGGGAGAAAAGGTGCCAAAAATCCTTGTGGCCACATGAATTTTTGTAGCAGACAACTAATCAATCTGGATTAGTGACTCCAAATCCCCAAATAAATTATTTATATTACATTCAGTTTTCTAATATTATCCACAAATGGATAATTCCTCCCAAAAAATAATATACAAATTCGCACTCAAGTGTCAAATCAGACCCTATTATTTGTGGCAAGGAAAAGCTCAAACACTATTCCTGACCCAAACTAGTCTCGCTGATATTTCCCTGTGCTGATTTTCAACTGACAGGGAGGTATGCAAAAGTGACCATTAAAAGTATGCTGCAGGTCCTTCTAAGGTCCTTCTCTGTCAAAGGGTCCTATCAGGGGTGCTCAGTCTTAGATCACAGGGAAAGCAGATCAGTAGCAGATGGAGCTGCCCACACACTCCAGGTCCGCCTCGACCACACTGTGATTTGATGACGGCTCCTCATTTGGTTTCTTCTCTGAGCCCAATTCAAATTCTACATGAATTGTATCGCTTCATATTTTTGGAGTCAAGATCTATGATACCATCCTGTATAAACTGACACCATACCACATAAATTATAAATCAACACTGGAAAACACTTTTCTACTTAGAATGTTGCATCCACTAGGCACTCAAATGGCCATCTCTCCCGGGATAAGAGTTATAGGCACAAATAAATTTGAGGACCCGAAAGAAACCGCTATACTTCTTTCCTCTGTTAACTCTTTGTGTGTGAGGGATGGGCGGGGGGATTCGTGGAGAAGGGAAGATGTCAGAACTAGACCACCCATCCAGTGCATTTTAGAATTTAGACGTCAGGGAATGTGGCTCTAAAACACTCCCTATTTTGGCTCCTAGCCAACCACTTAAAAGTCTATTCAGCTAGCTATCCTCTGTACGTAGACAATAAAATACCCATAATGTGTGAGGTAGAACTACTTCTTTAGAACGACTACAAATCTCCTCTCTGCTTTTTCCGTTGAAAAAGCTCCTTTACTGCACTGGTCCTGTGGTAAACTCAGTGTTCTCTCTACACCACAGGCTGCCTGCAGGGGAAACCCACTGCCTCACCTGGGGCCTCATCTTTCAAGAGGCAAGATCCAAGAATTTCCTTTGTCTAGAGGCGTTTCTAAAGAGCCTCTGCAAACAGTGATGGGTCACATCTGCTAACAATATTTGAGAGAGCACAATTCACCTGGTCTCAGACTGACATTTCAGATCAAACCAAGTTCTGGTTCTCTGGGCTCTTGAAAAAGAGAGACACGGGCTCCAGTGCGTGGCTGAAAACTCATCCATCAGAATTTAATTATACAGATCTGGAAACCAGAAGGCATTCAAGTTTTAATGTCTCCCTAAGTTGGGACCCTTACATATTTTAGAATATTGATCATTACTGTTATTGCTGCTATTCTGGGAGTCACTCTACTGTGCCTGTCCCTGCTGCATTTTTTTTTTTTTTGAAAGAGCACTGCAGAGAACAACTGTTGCTCATTGTAAAGGAAACTCACGCAAATTATGAAATATTGATAAACTGTATTGACAAGTCCGTGGTGCTAGAATGCTCCTGTTTTCCCAGGAAAGTGCAAATTATAAGGCTGCACGGCCTCCAAAATTTCTAAAACGACACATTAATCAAAACAGTTCCTAAGACGAGCAGTGCATCCAGCAGCAAGAGGCAATTCTTAGAGTTTGGAATTGTGCATTTTATCGTGCCTTTCTCCTATGCACTAATATTGTAATATAACATTGCAATACATCAACTACATATTTGAAGAGGTAGTGACAAAACGTTAAAGTAATGGGCCTACAATTTTTTAAGAGAATGCCATCAGATAAAAGGACATTTGTCCACAAGAGAAACAGAAATTCACAGTTCTCTTATCTCACCCCCAAAATTATAAAGTAGATCCTATACATAAATCTTTTGTCAGGGAGTCAGTAGCTCTGGAAGCTCTTTCCTAACTGTCGAAATCTTCCAAATTCTCACAGAAATGAGTTAATGGATAACTAGTGAGAAACGACTGTGGCTGGAAGACATTTCTTGTTCATCGAGCAACAATATCTAGTGTAGCGACACAAGGCAGAAATGACACAGATGAAGGTGGTGACCATGAAAGCCACACTCGACCAATTCTCCCGGGGTGATTTTCACATTGGCAGGTAGAGCTGGAAATTTTCAAAATCTGGGGCAAGCGTCGTGATTAATGGCTTTCCACCGATTGCAAAGGCCCATCTGAGGGTTTACGCCACCAACATATGTGCAACTGCCAGATAAATGAGGAAGAACAAACATGATTAAGCCTAAAGGAAATAATCCAAATGCCAACTCTGCTTTCCTGTTATAAATATCACATTTTAAAAACCACTAAGATGAGGTTACTAATAGTAGTCTGTGCAGGTGATAAGAGACAGTAAAGAGGGGAAAAAACATGAGAACACAGCTTTCCTCTTTCTGGCTAGGGAACCCCATATTTTTAGGTAAGGGTGTTTTCACAGAGAGTCCCAGCAGGGAGGGTGCTCTCAGGGTGCCAAAGCTGGACTATGCTATTCCCTCAGACATGGACTCAGTGTGGCCCCACAGAAGCACGACTTGAATTAAGTAGGAGCTTTTTCCTCATTAAGGACTGACCTGATGCACCACAGAACGCAAGCTTTAGAGGGCTGTTCACAGGTCCTGTAACCATCGAGCAGTCATTTCAGATATTCTGTCCCATAAATATTTTAAACGGTAGCCAAAGCACCATGTGGGAATTCACGAAGGTGTTTTCAGTAGATGCTCAAAGTCAAAGTCTAACAAATATGGCTTATAACCTTTGGGGCCTCTTGAAAAGCCAGAAAGGGGGTTTCAGTAATTATGTAAAATAATTAAATGCGTAATTCCAGTCTGAGCTGAGAACTCTGTCAGAATTTCATCCCCCATGGTGAGCGAGTGTAAGTTAACATGATGGTATTTCATATCTTTGCTCACACCTGCTCATGTGGGCGGGGCAGAGGTACCACTTGATCTACTATGGACATCAGTATAGCTTCTGGCTTTGACCTTCCCAGCACTCTCAGACATGTCTGTGCCTGTATGTCCCGGTATCTGGGTGCAACTCTCCCCCATGCCCAAATTAGATTTTTGGCATTTCCACACATGTTGGGTTTTTTGTTTGTTTTTGATATCTGTTTCCCTGAAAACCTCTTGGTAAATCAGTAGTGAGCAGACACTCACAAAATATTTGGGGGTAATGAGAACATACTCACCTACTTATTAATTCTGTTCATGAAGCAAATAAATACCAGATACCTGCTAAGTTCAATGCTGTGCAGGATTGTTTTAAAAGGAATTTGCCATGAACCCGACCCTTAATCAGCTTAGAGTTTTTAATAAGCCAGAGTCTAGTTTGCGCCAAGGAAAAAACTCAGCTAAAATTAAAGCTATCTAGGTGGGGTCCCTTCTTTCCAGAATCACCTTCTCTAGGAGTGCTCATGCGGAACATTGTAGCACCTCTGAATCACTTATGTGGTAGTCCACTCTTAGGAGGTGAAGAAAATGTGAGGAATTGTCCACATAATAAAACAGATGTGGCACTGTGCGGATGACGGACAGATTTAAGGAGGCGTATGTCTGCCATTTCAGAACAGAGTAGGCACCTACAAAGGATGTCTCTAAAACACTTGGTTTATTTCTGATGCTATCCCTCTTCCATTCCCAATCTCCGAGCTTTTGACCTCTCTGATATGTATGCTCTATACAGATATGAGCTTTAACTAAAAGTAGTAATAGCTATTTTTCTTTAAGTCTTTACCATGAACCCAGCATGATGCAGTTTCATGTACATATTCTTATTTTAATACAAAGTATGTTCTTTTAGTATTTCTATTTTACTGATAAGAAAACTGATATTGGGACAATAGTTTATTCAAAGTCACCCAGCCATGATTTCATCTGAATTTGGGTGTGTCTGACTTTGGAGGGAGAGTGGTTTAATCATTATATATTATACCAACTTTGAGTTTTTGGAGATTCTGGTATTTTATCTCTGGGCTTCAAATAATTCCTTCAAAATTCCCATCTAATGCTCTAATTGGACAAAGATTTGTTTTCTTTTACAGTTGAGTCTTAAGGGAGTACAAGAAAAGAAAGCAAAAATTCCACAGGAAAAACCAGACTAGTTGGACAGGGAAGAAACAGCTGCATCCACTTTAGGTAAAGTTACATGGCCTAGTTTATGGTTTTGGATGAAACGGCATGTTACCATTTGTCTCTTCATTCTCCATGGTTTACTAGGAAAATACCATTCGTTTCCCATTACCTTTCTCCTCAAGTGCTAGAATAAAAAGAATATTATTTCCCCTCACATATATACATAAAGAAGGAATAATGCGCTCCCACTTTATTTGAAGACCAGAGTCTGTCCCTTCTTCACCCACCAAGATTCTCAGAGTTCTTAGAGGTTGGTTGATATGTTTATGAGAGCTGCCTTTTTCAAAACAAAAACAAAACAAACAAATGAAAACCTTTCAGGAACTTGTCATCCATAACCTGGGTAATGAAAAAGAAAAATTGCTCTTGGTAAAAGCAACACTACAAAGTTCTCTAGTGCGTGTAAATACCTGGTCCTGAGCTCTTCATTTATTTTCCTCTAGGGATTGTGTGTCTTTAGAAAAGAGGGAAAATCACATTTCCTCCAATAACTTCATCTGAGACTGACAAAAGGCAGGCAGAGGATACTGAGGAGTCTGATTTTCCTCAAGACTAAGTTTCAGTTGGAGTTCTCTAAGGCAGAGCAGCTTCGACTTCTTTTTTCTTTGCCATAAATAGAAATTTGAAACATAGGAACTTACTACTTTCTCCTCTAGATTTTAATGCTTTCATTGAACTCACATACGACCCTCCCCAAACTAGTATTGTGGATCCTTGATGTAGCACTGAGCAATTTGGGGTTAAAAGTGAACTTGGCTAATAGCTCTGTGCCTTTGGCCGAAAAATCCAGGCTCAATCCTGGTTGCTTTTTGGAATGGGAAGCGCACAGCATCGGTATTGCAGGCAGCTCCAGAAAGGCACTGCCAGTCTCTCGTGCTCTCAATTTATATTTGCATGTGAACAGCTTGTCGGCCATTTTATGAAGACAGATGAATCGCAGGCCTGCTAGAGGGGAGGCCAGACCTACATACGCGAACCACAGACCCGGACGGCCCACAAATTTTTTAAAAAATGAAACGAAAATAAAATGAATATCTCTGGACACAACTCCAGTCAGATTATATAGAAATATAAACTATGAAAAATGAAATATTCAAGGTATCACCTAGAAGTCAAGGGGAAATAAATGATGAAACTAATGTCACCTTAAAATGTCAACAAAAATAAGATAGAGCTATTTATGATACTAAAAACAAGACTTAGGAGTCCTTCTTTTTTTATGCTTGCTATAAAAAGACAACTTTGATAAGGAAAATACCACTAAAACACCAGAATGAGAAAGGAAAACAGAGAGTCCATATTTAATGCAAGAATCCAGCAAGGATATGAGGAATTTACCAGGCTTGTGACATGAAACAAATCCTATAAAATTAGTGAGAGGGTATCTAATATTGGTAAAAATCCTCTACCCCACAATACTGACAGATTTCAGTCTACCTGCCTATTCCAAACGATCAGACGGAGATCAACATGGAAAAATGTACAGAACAAAAAGAGAGAGCAGAGGAATGAGGTCATGAAAAGCCTGTATGGTAAGGATGATAATGACCAAAAAAATTAGTAATATTGATGAGCCAACAAATTTTAGTAGATGATATGAACATGTATGTCTTATTTAGTTCTTCAACAGGTAGGCTATTACATATGTACCTATTTTAAAGATGTGGAATAAACATATGCCTTGAGAGGTTAAATAACCTGTTCAATATTACACAGGTAAGAAACAGAAGAGGCAGAATTTGAACGCAGGTCTGATGCCACAGCCTTAGCTTTTAACCACAATGCCGTATGTCCTTCACAGGCCCCTCAAGGTCAAGCCTCCACTTTAGAGCCTTCAGTGCTGTCACTGAGGAGGAGCACTTTGGAATCGTAGGAGATGGTCTCTGTAAAAGTACACAGTACAGTGTTTCGTACGTGAGAGGCACTGCCCGCTCACTTCTCAGCTTTTATGGAAGCCGATGGTTTTACTCCATCTTAAATTCCAACCTATGACCATCTGTTTTGTACTTGGAGTGCATACTGCAAATTTAGTATTTTACTGGATATGATCGTATTTGTATAGAAAGTGTGTGCATTCTATGTTAATCAAGTTTCTGCCACAGAAAATTCGTGTAATTCTGCAATTTAGGAATTTAATGCTGCCACCATGTACTGTTTTACTTCAGACAATTTAGAGTGGAAAATCCTTCAGAGGCAGAGATTGTTATCTGAAAGCAATTAGGAAAGGGCTGAGCTCCGAAAAGGCTACAGACGTATTTGTCAGTCAATGACCTTAAATCACCAGTGAAGAAGATCACAGGGCATCTGCCACCTTAGAAGGAACTAAAATGAAACCAACGGGCTGTGGCTCCTCACTTGTGCTGTAGAAGATTCTGATTTGGTGAAGCAACCCGAGCTCTCTCAGTCTGGTTCTCACGAGAACCCTGATGGTGTTTGGGAGTGGGGTGGAGGAAGGCTTGAGGCTGCTAGAATGATCCAGAGAACTCCTTGAGTCCTCAGAGGTTTTCCTACTGTGAGCTGCCCATCGGGCAGACCCCGAATCCCTGTATTCGGTTGGCTCCGGGCTACTGTGGGCCTCTGAAAGCAGCCACAGCTACAGTGCCCAACTACACTTACCATTTTCTGGCTGGTCCTTAATGTCAGCGTCACTTGGCTGGCTGGGACTTTCAGATTGACTTGAATCTGAAAAACATAAAAAATACAGCCAAAAATTACAGGGTCTGTGAGGGAAAAGTGAGCAGAGGTGCCAGACTTTCTCAAAAGGTCCAGCATATAAAGTAGGAATGAGAAGGTTATAGGAATGATAAGATGAAGGAAAACAAAAGGTAGGGGCGGAGGAGAAAAGGAGAGGAAGGCGGCCTCAGCAGCAGCAGCAGCAGCAGCCGTGGCTTTAGAGAGGACGCTCCATTCTGGGTGTGCCTCCAGGGGCGTCTGGCCTGTGCCAGATCCTAACTTGAAACTCCTTAGAAACCATCCTCTTACAGAGAACCCATTTCCACACTGCTCTTCTCCATTATTTATACACTAGAGTCTGATAAAGACTTCATCCTTCATTACACACATCTGAAGCTTGATTCAGAACATAATAAAGTGTCAAAACATATTTTGAAGCTGGTATATAAAAGCAACCCAAACAACAGTAACAAGTTCTGTTGATATTTAGCTCTGTATTCTAGCAACAGACTATGCAGACTAACACCATTAAATACGAGAGTCCTAATATTCTAGCGCATTTACTTGAAATCAGTCAAAGGCATCATTTTGAAAGATACATGTTTCCTCCACTTTATAAGTATCATTTTCCTCTCGTACCGATGCTTTTGGGAGCTCCTAAGAGGGCTTATTAGCAAAAGCAGGTTCTTGCACACTTTCCTTGAATTCCATTTATTTTTACTTAAAAAGTACAATTATTTTCCAAACTAAAAAAAATTAATTCAGTTTATTTCTAAATGGGGTAGTTTTTTAAAAATAACATTTAATTTTAAAATGAGATAAAATTTAGAGCAAAGGAACTTCACAGAATCAGAAGTAAACATACATAGACATTTTTTGGAGAGAGGAGACAAAAATCAGGCAAAATATTTCCAGGGTAAACTTTTGTAATGTCAAACATTCTGAGACTTGAAATGGTATATAACATGATCTAAAAACAAACAAACAAAAACAACTTTTTTTTTTTTTAAGAAAACCCTGGAAAGTCTGGCTATTAGCTTTACTTGGGCTTCACAGGGTTAGAATTGGCTGTCTTGAATACTGAAAATGAACCAAGGACTGAAGGGGAAGGCAGAGGGGGGGAAGGGAGTGATGGTCATGGAGGAGGGCACTTGTGGGGAGAAGCACTGGGTGTTATATGGAAACCAATTTGACAATAAACTATTATAAATTTAAAAAAATAAAAAATAAAAATAAAAATAAAAAACTGCAAATAAACTAACTAAAAACAAAACAAAAAAAGAATTGGCTGTCTAAAGTTCGACCACATTTCAACAAGAAGTTCAATGCAAGATCAAAGGGTCATGTCACTTAACTGTGATTACATTGAAAATATTACTTCTGTTTCAACAGAATTATAAGCATTACTATTCTCTTTCTTGGAGATATTGCAAAAAGAAGTAGCGCTCCTAGTGATCCTAGGTCGAGAAATGCTAATTTATCACGTTAGAAAGGCTCTCTGCTTTTAAGCAAATGAGGATTTTAATGATAGGGAAGTACTAAGAGGAAAATGTCTACCTTTACGTTTCCAAATGATCTTAATTAACCTGGTGACTATAGCAAACATTCTATATTGGTCCAAAGGTGCAAATAAAAAAAGATGTGAAGGTGGGAGTTTTTATTGAAGTCTGGCAAAGTGACAGCTTTTATCATTTTGTAACAATTGTCATAGTGAAGACATACACACAAAAGCACAACAGATCAAAAAAGCTTCAGAGAAATCCCTCAGAATAATCCTTCAAGTTGAGTATGGAGTCTGCACGGAAAATTGGAAATGTAAATTTACATTGGACCGCATTTGAAATTTTAACTCCATAAATCACTATTACTTTTATAGCAATTAAAAATATGGCACGACTACCCTCTCTTTTTCTAAAGAAAGAGCCTGCAATTTTGCCATTAAAAATTACAAATTAAATATTCTGAGAAGTATTTCAACATGTTTCAGGAGAAAGGCATACTTCTATTATTTTTGTCCTAGAAAATTTTAAACCATTAATATCCAGAATTAAAATTTTTTAAAAACTTAAATTTTATTTTAAGGAAAGTTGAAATTCTTCCTGATCATATCCCAGAAAGGATACACAAAATTCTGCCAAACTGAACATTTATGTTGCAGTAACACTAGCAAACCTAACTTTGCATATGACAGCTTAGCCCAAGGACACTCTTCTCCTAGGTGTATCTTTACAACGAATCCCTTCTTCATGAACAAAGAGAAAAAACATTTTTCATCTCCATTAATTTAAATATGCAAGAGCCAATTACTTTTCTGAAACTTATCCACTAATATTAAGACAAGGAGGATAAAGAAATCAAAAAATGTTTTTTAAAAATAGAGAAGTGGACTTCTTTGTTCTCTTTTCTGACATTTGGTTCACCAGCCAATCTTTATAGAAACATAACATGAGTAGAGAAAACATGGATGGCAACAGAAGATGGCTGTAGGTATGTTCAAAGAAAGTTGAAAATTCCAGGCCCCTCAAAAGAAGCAAATAAACAGCAAATGACCGAGAGGCAAGAAAAGACAGAGAGACGGTCAGCCAGGGGCTGAAGTGCTCTTGTGAAAGCTCAGATACATACAATGGAGGAGGCATTTAGCCAAACTGAAAACGGGAATTTAATGTCCCCAGTTTTATTCAGAGGCTGGAGACACTGTGATCCACCGAGGACAGCACACTAAAGCACACTATCCTGGTAAGGGACGGGCAGGGCCAAAGATCTACAAGGAAACGTAAATGACCGAATAAATTTCTGTCATTATTTCCCACCACAGGCTGTTTCATGCCGTTTCTTTCTCGAACCAACAAGGAACAAGACTACCCAGTCCTGGGGCTGTTCTGTGCGGAGGATGCACGGCCACCTTCCCTGGCATTGCCAAAAGTCACCGCTGCTGTTAAGTATGGAGCCAACCAGAAGACCAAAATTACAAGTTAATTTCTACCCCTACGTAACTGATATACATTAAAGATTTCTTTCGTAAGCACTTACATTATAATGCTATCATGAAGATTGGCAATCAATTTCTCTTTTATACTAGGTAGGGACCTGTCAGAAGCCTAGGTTAGCTTCATAGCTTACTTTTTTTGGACAGTTATCACATGATCAGTTGATTCCCACCTCCGAAAATAATTGGAGGCCCCGGGAAACAGATACCACAGCGTGGAACTGGATGCTGTATCTCATAGCTTCTATCTTATATCTGGCAGCGGCTTCCTCGGGTTCCCTGGTTGAAAGCCAGAAGATCTGTATATTACAATGAAGAGAATATTATTTAAAGTATGTTTAAATGATGGAGTTGGAAATGCTATTGTAAGGAAGTACATTAGGGTCATCAATTTTTTTCCCATCTAGAGACTTGCTTTTTGTTTAAGGAATCTGAGACTTCAGCCTAACCTTGGAAAGCAATGTTTCTTCTGGTTTTTAAAAAATTTATGAGCAGAAATTTAAACCTAAAATAGACAGGGTTTGCATATAGGAGGCTGGGTTGAGACCTCTTAATTGAACTGGTAGCCATCTATCTATGCATTTTTATGGCGCCTACAGCTATATTGCTGGAGTACTCAGACAAAGATATTTCACTATCAATATAATCACTGGGGAAAGGAATAAAATAAATCCTAATGCCTACATATTAGTCTCTGCTTCCATAAGCTTGCGCAATGCAAGAGCAGAAGCCGGATACTGGCTTTGCTACTTATCTACTTATTTAGTTGCCCCAACCTCCGTTCTGCTCCCCCTCAGCACGGACTTCCAGAGAACCTTCCTTTTGGAAAAGGGGAAGAATGACAGAAACATGTCAGTATGGCAAAACCAGGCAGGCAAAAGAATACAGATATCACTTCCATGTAGTTTATGTTCCTTGGGCATGAAGCAAAGGTGGAATGTTGCTCAGTCTTCCCTGAGTTCTACTTAACATTCAACTTTCTCCTCTCCAGTCCTTACATACGTCTCTTATAGTGTGATTTATGCTATGTTTTACTTAGGTGATCTTAAGTGATCTCTTATGAGAATTTGGGTTCCGTAAGAAAAGAGTTCCTTTCTGGGCACCTGGGTGGCTCAGTTGGTTGAGTGTCGGACTTCAGTTCAGGTCACAATCTTGTGGTTTGTGAGTTCAAGCCCCGAATCAGGCTCACTGCTGTCAAGCTGTCAGCACAGAGCCTGCTTGGAATCCTCTGTCTCACTCTCTCTGCCCCTCCCCTGCTTGTGCTCTCCCCAAAATAAATATTTTTTTAAAAAGTAAAGAGTTTCTGTCTTATTCTTGTCTTATCCCCAGTACCTTCCAAGGGTGCCTGGCCTGCCCAAGGATTCACTAACTGCTGAAATAAAGAGATGAATTTTCAATAAGATAAACCTTTCGTTCAGCTTTCTAACACTGGGCCACTGCCAGCAACTGGAAAACATACTAAATTCACACCTAAAATGAGATTGGGATTCATAAAATGAGGAAGGAGGGCAGGAAGGGACTACTTCTGTTTGATGTTCCCCTTCATGGGACCTGGCAAGAGAGATGGGCACTTCCCTCTGGTTGTTGGGTGAGAAATCTTGCCCAGCGTTTAGAAGTTGCAGACAATCACCTCCTACGATCGCCTGGCCGACACACCAGGAGCGGCTCCGCGGAATAACAAGAGCGCAGGACAGTGTCGGACACACAGGGGGCCTCCCAGAAACGTGTGCAGTCTGAAACGACGGACGGCAGAGGACCTTTCCACACGTGCAAAGAATACAAAGCTGCGAGGAATCTGCCACATTCTAACACCTGAAGAGTGTATCAACCTCCCAGTGACGGCCGCGAAGAGTCGATAAAGAAGAACGGATGTGGTGAAGAACCCTTTCCACCCTGAACCGAACCAATGTGATTCCTATTCAGTTAACATGATAGCAACAGAAGTCGATGGACCACAGAAGTACAAGTTCTGGCCCCACTGGAAACTTAATTTAGCCTAAGTTTCAACCTTTCGACCTGCGTAATGATTTGGCTAAAAATGAAGTTTGAAAAGCCTTTGTTAAGCTTCTGTGTCCGGTTCTAAATCTCTTAAATGTAAAGGTGTTACAAAGAAGCCAGAAGGAATCAAGGAGCATAAATGAGTTAGTCAAATGAAAGAAAGAAGGTGAAAATTCCACCTAACAGAGTGTGGAGTTGTGATGTGTAAAGAAAAGGTAAAGACAGGGATGCGTACTTTGCTGTAAATAAATGAAGAGTTAGGAGCACTTCTGGAAGAAAAGAAAATAAGGAATGTGGGTGATTATACTCTGAATATAACTAACAGTTAACACTCCACTACTGTAGCCCTTAGAGATATTCAAAATTTAAGTTTTGTTTCTTATGGTTTAGGAAGCCAGAGTTCTTGACAAGAGAGTCAGACCAAAGAACCCCAAAATTCATTTTTCTACATCCATGATGTTGTAATAGAAAAATCATTCCTTTCTGATTGCTACTTTAAGGTTTCTTATTTAAAATTTCTTAGGGTTTATTTATTTTTGAGAGAAAGGGAGAGACAGAGCATCAGCTGGGGAGGAGCAGAGAGAGGGAGACACAGAATCCGAAGCAGGCTCCCGGCTCTGAGCTGTCAGCACAGAGCCTGACACGGGACCTGAACCCACGAAACCAGGAGATCATGACATCCGAGCTTACAACGGACACTTAACCAACTGAGTCACCCGGGCACCCCAACATTAAGGTTTAGAATCGCTCTACTGTGACCATCCAGTGTCGTAACACGTTATGATAAGTGAAGAAATCTGGAAATTCCAATGGCTACGACAGTCACATTTATTTATCAGTCATATTTTAGCTACAGTTATAAATGAAAAAAGACTTTATAATACTTAAGACTATTTTTCCCCAGTATCACCATGACCTTAAAGACTGAGGTATCAGGAAATATTTGAAAAACCTTTATTTGAGAATGTAGAATGTCAGTGTATAGGTGCACGTATATAGATGAATTTGTAGTTTACATGTGACGCTGATGAATACAATACCGTCAGCTAAATCTAACACTATCCATCATGGTCTGGAGAAGAACAAACAGAAATTTATAATACCATCATTCAATCTGGGGCCTCTAAGTACATTCAATTATTATTAGCTTTCCAGAGAATGGAAAAAAATCCTTTAAGCTCACTGAATAACCCAACCAAAATTTAATGTCAATTGATGGACACAATTGTGACCCACTAAATGAAAAATTAACATACAATAACCCAGTTTTTAACACAGATAAATCATGAAAGTGAGTTATACCATAAAAGTTTTTTTTAGCTTTAAAAATGGAAACATTCCATGGTCCTTTAAATGGGAAGTGTTATCTATATTGTATTTAAAATACAAACTTTGATCTCCGTAACCTTCCCAGTAAGCTGGAATGGAGGGTTCATATGAATATGTGTGTGCCTAATAACCACAGTAACTGATGGACGGCAGAGAAAGTTCTTCACCAGAAGGGAGATAGGGAGACACAGCAGAGGAGAAACAGCTTGTTCCAAAAGAACTAGGCTAGGGTGCACATGTGGGTCTTCTCCTCTAATCCAGACCCCGAACGGGAGTGTGGGGGGAAGGCTGTGTTCATGCAGCAGTGACTTGGAAGGCTCCCCCAGACCACTCTGGGAGCTCCATCTCTTAGCCGTTCCCTTGGATAGCAGTTTTAGGGCATAGTTAAGAGTGCTATATAATCTAGGTTACTACCATTTTTTTTCCTTGAAACTTTTTTTAATGCCTTTCTGAAGGAGTATTTGTGAAACATTAAGTTTGCAGGAATTGGCATTAGTGCTGGTATTCAGAGCCCATCTGTTGAGTCGGGGACTGTGTATGATGATGAGGCCGTTAAGGATGAAGGGTGAGTCAACTGTCTTATCACCTACTCATAAATGTGTTATTTTTCTATGTGCACAAGGAGGTTGCGGAATGATACAGTTTTAACACGTTGAGGAAAAAAATAAATAAAATGGCGTAACTATTGTGTTATGACAGCGAGGGGGAATCATTTCTAAGCTTTAAAAATTACAAATTCCGTCACTCTGAAAGTAACGACCAAATGACTCAATCCTAAACCTTCAATCTTTGCATGAGGCTGATTTCAAGTAATGATCAGCTTTTTCAATGAAGTTATAAGTGAAGTCGATGGCAAGAATAGGATTCTAAAAGATAAGCAAGCACGATGCTAAATTTGCAATTTCTTACATTTTCTTCGACAAGGGTCTGTGACTAAAATAAGCTCTCGTATTTAGATCATCATTTTGAGTTTTGTTTTTCCCATAACAGGAAATGTAATGGTAACCTGTTGATCAGTTCAGAACTCCAAGGTTACTGTGTCAACTCGCTCACCTGCCTACTCCTGTGTAAACAAAGACCTGCTTAAAAAGCCCTCACACCCCCTTTTAGTCACTTTTTTCATAAACAAAATTCAAGTTGTTGGCGTCCCTAAACAGAAGCATATATACTTGAAGATTACTCACGTAGTCATCTACAAAACTTAAAACATAAAATTTTGGGTGTATTTTCATGTTATAAAAACAAATATGTCACATGAAACTGATGTAGTCTATATGCATTATTTTCCTGTATCTGAATATCTATTTAAAAATGTATTACAATAACAAAATGCCCTCTGTTAAGGAGAACAAGGCTATTTAAGTGTAGGATATACACTAAATATTAGCTTTTCTTGCATTCATATTTCACTACCAAAAGAAGCACGGAATAATAAGAACAATGTCATCTTAAAAAAAATCTCAGCTATATAATTTAACTGCTCTGGATCTCAGTCTCTTCATCTGTAAAATGGAGACACTAACTACCATTTTGCTTACCTTAACAGGATTGTTGCAGAGAATAAATACAAAAATACAAAAACAAAACAAAACAAAAAAAAAAAACCCTGGTTTTAAAACTCCAAGGTCCTCTTCTGCCCCAAATGTACACTTACCACCACAATATAAATCTTCCCATCCAAATGAGTTTTTGTTTCTTTTTAAAAATCAGTCCCAATGCACGCATGATGTGATTCTGGTATAAAACATCAGCATCACAAACCTGGTTTTAAAGAAAAGGTTCTTAATTCCCATATACTGGGAAAGAGATTATCTCTGATAATGGAAATGTAAATCTCAGCTTGCCGTTGTTTATTCCAGACAGACATTTGTGTGTTAAGTCTGTTTATCAGGCAACACTTTGTCTAAGCCAGGAAGTAGTCAGTCTTTGTAACAAGATGTATGCAAATGAATTTCCCATAAGTCTCTGCAGCAAACTGTAGCAAGGAAAAAAAATTCCTTGTTACTTTACCAGCAAGAAGCTACCTCAAAAGTAGACTAGAGACAGAACTATGAGCTAGACTATGCTGATTAGTTTAAATGAGTCCTAAACATGTGCTCACAGTCTGTTGCTCTTTATTCTAAGCAGACTTGGTGCATTACATCTGTTTATCAGACAACGCTCTGTCTGGGTATTCAGGCTTTGTAACCTGAGTGAATATGAACGGTGACCATAATCCTATGAAATAACCTATCGGAGGCAAAACTCCAGACCTCCCGTCACTTTAAGAATCCCCACCAATAGAAGCTCCCATGAGACCTTTGAAACTTTATAAAGATTCCACAAACTCTAACTTTTTATCCAGTTCTATCTTAAATAGCTTTTCGCCATTCATTCGATCTCTTGATAGACTCAGGCATGATAGGCATGATAGACTCAGGACAGAATGGTCAATTTTTATCATGCAACTTGAACTGATAAATAAAAATCTGCTAATATGCCCTATCTAATGATCAAAAAACCAGATTTTTTTAAAAAAAGAAAATACTTTTCTATCATAATAAAAACTAATTTATTCTTTAATCCTGTTACTACTTATCCTGGGCTCCTTTTTTTTTTTTTTTAATCCTAATAAAGGCAACTTAAAAAAAAATTATACATGAGGAATTGAACAGTGTATTTCTTTTCTTTTCATTTTTCTTGTTGGTTTTCTACAGGGTTTGAAAATCTTACCAAAGGAATCGAATTGGTCTAGCTTGTCTCTCTAGACAAAATAAACACTTTAGGACTGGACTTGTTTGTATTCTCCTCAGTGGTGCTGTATGCATCAGCAGCTAAAAACAAAGAAACTTTTTAGCTGCTCAGACAAAATGCAGAAGCTTCCCAAACAAGGAGGCGAGGGAGGGGGCATGGCTGGAGGGGAGGGTGGGGGTGAAGTGTGCAGAAAGTCTGACAGTCCATTCAATATAGGGATGATGGCTATAATGCATCCAGGGTCCCCTTGCTAATTAAATATGCATTGGCACAGTTTTGATCGATGCAAGCCATGGATCAGGTGACACACCTGCAAAATCTTAAGTCCAGAGCTCCCAGGAAAGGGGAAAATACAGTCTTGTCTCCTTATCTTTGTTTTCAAAGGCTCTCAATTTCTGTGCTTAGATATCTAATTTAATTCTCTCACCCCTCAGCAAACTGGATTAGGGAAGTCAATACTGCCTTTGTGCATCGACAGGAAAACACAGCTTTCCTTTTATTCAATTTAGCTATGACCTTTAGACAAAGATAATGACAACTGTCTAAAAGTAAGGTTAAGGCCTCGCGAAGAAGACCCCCAGAGCTCAGGCTCCCATGGAATTTGGGATGACAAGGTGGTGGAGTGTGTTGTGACATTTTCCTGCTTGGAAAGGCAAAACGGAGGAAAGTGGATTAAGAGTGGGTGGGGGAGGGGGAGGTGAGGGATGAGGTGCACATAGAAAAACTCAAGGCGAGGAGATTTAGCGCCACTGACTGTACAACCAAATTCTCAGTCAAATGACTGGACCCTGTCACATCCGTACCAGAAAGTAATTCTGTGAACAAACAGGAGTGAGAATGGCATAGGAATAATTTGCCTAGAAAAAAATGCAGATGCCTTCATGAGAACGTTGAAGATTCTGTGGTTGGATGAATCAGGAAGTTTGGGGGGGGGGGTCTTCTGTTTCTTTTTGGTCTTTTCCCTGAAGCATTTAAGCAAACAGGACTGTCTACCAGTGTGTGCTGAGTTCCATCTCTGGGGAGAGATAGAACTTGAAATTTTGGACAAGTCTGGGATTCTGCAGTGTCAGCAGTGTACACACCACTACTCCTAATCAAAGGGGAAAATGATCCTCGAACATTCTCCTCAAGAGTACCGCTTCCTTTTAGTTCCTTGTCATCAGGCCTACTATTCCATTCAGTAATTCATTGCATTCATTAATGCATCTACTCTGTGCCTCTCGCCTTGTCTACCAAGAGACACAAAATTAAAAAAAAAACAATTTTCACGTTTATTTTTGAGAGAGGAGAAAGCAAGTGAGCAAGTGGGGGAGGAGTGAGAGAGGGAGACACAGAACCTGAAGCAGGCTCTGACCTGTCAGCACAGAGCCCGACGTGGGGCTCAAACTCACGAATGGTGAGATCATGACCATGTCTGATGTTTAACCCAGTGAGCCACTCAGGCGCCCCAAGAGACACAAAATTTCAGAAGGTAAGGTCTCTGTTCTGGAGGAGTGCTCAGTCTATCTGGATAATAATAATAATACAATCAAGATTCTCTGGCATCTCCTCTTGATGATGTCCTGTCTCCTGGTGAAATCGACGTACAGCAACATGTTACTGTGCACATTTGTAATTGCTTTTATTCTCTTACTATTAGCAGGAATTAGTAGCACTGAACATAGTAGCCTTGTAATAAAATTTACAGTACCCTGGATACTAACTGTTGCTGGTAATGGTTGAGATTTGCTTTTCTAGTGAGATATAGGAAGTTTAGGCAGAAATAGGGTTTTACGATTTAAGGTAAGTAAGTTTTAAGAGAAATAGGGAGCTATTGTTGTAGAATTATCATTGCTGGGCATGGTGTAAAAGACCAAAATAGTTTTTTAAAGTAAGATTCTCCCCATAGAAACAATTTCATAGATAGCACCGAATGCTATTCCTAATCAGGCCTGGTGTCCTCCCTTTGAACAGAATCAACAGCTCTAACAGAGGCAGCTGTGGTGCAGGTGAAAGAGGGGAAGGTTTCAGCAAGCCTGGGTCTGAGTCCTTTCTCGGCAATCAGGCAGGTCTGGTTGCTTCGCTTCATCTTCTGAGTGCCTGAGCTTCAAGATGAGGAGAAACTGAATGGCATTATTTTAAATGCCTTGTGAATTACAAGAGCGATAGTTCTCTAACTGCACACTGCACAGAAACAGGTTTTCTAAAGTATATAAACTGGTGAAAAAAATCACATTGACTACCCACTTTTATTTCCTGCCTCATTATTTTATTGCCAGATAGCACAGTATCTAGAACATACAGATACTAATAGACGTTTATTGTAATGGAACTGAAACCGGAAGGTAAAAAAAAAAAAAAAAAAAAAAAAGCTCTTTTAGGGTCATGAAATAAAACAGAGCTTGTTTTTGGAGATGTCAACAGATATTTTTAGACGGATTTTTGGGCTTTGGGGACCCTACAGGCGTCAGAATTTTGGGCTTTGGGGACCTACAGGCGTCAGATTTTTGGGCTTTGGGGACCTACAGGAGTCAGATTTTTGGGCTTTCTGGACCAGAATGAGGGGTGTGAGTTATCCTGTAAAGTTCTTTGCAGCCCTAGAATTCTAATTTGAAATAGACCATAAGCAATTCGGTTCCTGGTAGTTGGCTGCATATAAGCCTGGGACCCCTATTTTATCAAAAGGGACTGGGTAATATTTTTTTATTTACTGCTGATCATATTAAGTGCAATTAGAAATAACATGAGTGCACTAATCATCATAAGTCAAAGACTGTCTCTACTTTATAAATGACCACAAATAGCCCACTAAGAGTCACAAATGTTTATCTTCAATGACTCGGCCAACTCTGACCACAGAATAAGCAATGTTTTCTCTTTGTATCTTAATCCACCATCTCATCCAGACCATCAGAAAATGTTGTGTGTTAGGAGCTACTGAATAAGGTATCCTTAAAGCATTTAGTCTAGGTCCTCAGTCCTAGGACTTAAAACCATACCTGTTTAAAAGTAAATACTTCCATATATATAAAAAATACAATATACATAGTAATCTTTAAAATAATGTGCTTTCAATTTACATTGATAAGAACTTTTCCCTAATAACTTGGTTTCTGAACCTATAACAAACATGCATGAATATAGGGAGTTTTCATTTTTCCAACCAAAAAATGGTTCTCCAACCTCCTATAGTATCATAATAAAGCTCCAGTGATATCTGATGCTCTGCAAACTCACCCAAGCCTTTTGCAAGTAGAAATAATCATACATGTTTTCTGTCTATGTCTTTATGATAGATAAAATGATTTAAATTAGTACTGAATCATTTCACTTTCAGGAGTTTCCATTTGGATCCTATCATGGCTTTCTCTTTGACATATGCAGTGCTAAGTTATTTAAAATTAATTGCAGTACAATATTTTAAAATTTCTTCACATGGTGCTAATCTCAAGTGCTTTGGATGTTTGAACCACACTTGGAAGCCATCAAGTTCTGTGTATCTTTCAGGGAGCAGTTGAACATGCTAAAAAGATTAGTCAGTGAACTTTAATCTATAACCAAAACTATACTGAATTATGAAATTTCAAAAATGTGTGACTTGATACGAATGAGAAGCTGCAAATATTCTACGTAACAAGGAAAAGAAAACCCTAGATAATTAAAACACATGAATCTGCTCATGTAGCTCTGAAACCTGGAAAAGCTTTCAGAAACCCACCATTGATTGTGGGTTTCTACCTACTTAAACACTGCTAGGTACCAGCTGAGTTCATGTGTTCTCACTTCCATGTTAAGTTCATTTATCTGCAATTCTGTTTTCATTTTAGGACACAATCTACATTCTTTTCTGTGGTGCTGTTGGGGGTAGGGATAAGAACTATCCATTTCAGTAACTCAGTATGGATGAATAATTTGCTTAGTAATAATCCTAAATTTAAATTGTCTTCTTTACAATGCCTACTAATAGTTTGGGTCAGGTTAGCCAAATGAACTCTCTTCAGGATGTGCTTTTAAAATAAGAGTTTCTTGTCACCTGGGTTTATTTTGATTTTTAAAAATCCTGTGATCTGGGCAGTTTCATGTAGGTGCTATTTCAAGAGCTACTCCTCCTCAAAAGTTCTATGTGGGTGATTGGTTGACTCTGATTTCTTGTTCAAATATCATCACCACTCTAAGCAATGGCTAATAATCATTCTTAGAGGGAAGATGGCTGCTTATTTCAGTCCATCAAACATTTACTGATCACCTACTGTGTGTAAAAGCACTTCGCTTTTATTCAGCCCCAAGGTCACGCATACTGTTGACTAAGAATTCCACTCATTCAACCCTACACATTTAGAAAAGTGCTCAGGGGTGCCTCGGTGCTCACTCGGTTAAGCGTTCGACTTCGACTCAGGTCATGATCTCATGGTTCATGGGTCATGGGTTCGAGCCCCACGACTCAAACTGTCAGACTCAGTGCTGACAGCGGAGAGCCTGGAACCTGCTTCAGGTTCTGTGTCTCCCTCCCCCCTGCCCTTCCCTTGCTTGTGCTCTGCCCCTGTCTCTCAAAAACAAACATTAAAAAAAAAGAAGAAAAGTCTAAACTATTTGTTTTGTTTTTTAAATTTTTTTAACATTTATTTTTGAGAGAGAGACAGAGTGTAAATG
This sequence comes from Suricata suricatta, assembly GCF_006229205.1. Lineage (NCBI taxonomy): Eukaryota > Metazoa > Chordata > Mammalia > Carnivora > Herpestidae > Suricata > Suricata suricatta. Next base: position 93,241,073 of record NC_043707.1, read on the forward strand.
GGGGAAGGGCAGAGAGAGAAGGAGACACAGAACCGAAGCAGGTTCCAGGCTCTGAGCTGTCAGCACAAAGCCCGATGTGGGGCTCTAACTCACAAACTGTGAGATCATGACCTGAGCTGGTCAGACACTTAACCGACTGAGCCACCCAGGTGCCCTAAACTACTTGTTTTTTAAAAGCAGTTACTTCCTCCATCTCTACTGGTGATAGTAATAGAGTTTTTCCAAGTTAGAACCCTTTCCAAAGTCTATCAGGGGAAAACTGGGGAGGTAAATATGCTATATATAAGAAAAGGCTTATCTGTTTGTTTTATAGTCAATAAAAATGATAAATTTCTGCGATGAATGGTTTTTCTTTTTCTTTTTCTTTTTCTTTTTTTTTTTAGCCATGATGAAAACCTGTGTATAAACAAAAGCTTATAGGGAAGCGCAGGGACTAGCGGATATAACAAAAGCTAGCTACCCGCCCATCAGGCCTCCATTTGCACACATCCTCAGCTCTACACCTTAGCCCTGGACTTCAGGAGACAACATTTAAGTGTTCCTGCAGCCAAGGACCTGACCTGCGGTTCCCAGTGACTTCAGTATCACCTCCTTCTTTTCAGATGTACAATCTTTAAGATTAAAGACTACAAAGAATGAAGAGTGGCTAGATCATTTTTGGTTGGAACCTATGAATGTCCTTTCTAAACTGTCGTCTTTTATTTTTGAGTGACTACAAAAGAAGATAAAAACAAACTGTAAGTGGGAAAAACAAAGAAGAAGAAGAAACAGTAAAAAGAAAAAAGGGGAAAAAAAGAAGCCGTAACAAAAGGAGTGGTATCGTTTGAACGGGGGTTGGAAATAGCAATTCTTCAAATGGGCTAGAAAATTTTATTTGCGATGGACATGGGGAAAGTTATAAGCAAAAATCGGTTTATTCAGTGATGGAGGGTGACTAACACGGCACCCAGGGTCTCCAGACTGCCAGTTAGGATTGCGGGATGGGCAATAGCGTCGGCAGCCCCTGAACATGGGAAGGATAGAAAAGAAGGATGAACCGTCATCTCCAAAAGCAGCACGCAATTTCCTAAGGCTTTTCCACTTAGGAACCTGAGGACAATTCTCTCTTGTTAACATTTCACCCAAAATGATTTCGAAAATATCACTGAGCCATTTACCATTTCCCACTTTTAGTTTCTACTTTAACAACCAACCTAACGATTTCATGATCTCCTTCTTCCCTCCAAGTGGAAATCCTGTAGAAAGGGGAAACCGTCTGGAGTCTCTGTCACCAGAGCCGTACGCGTCTTTACCATACAAAACAGCTCCGCATCCACACCACTGCAGTCACATATTTTGCCAACTGGCCTTACAATCAGGGAGCACTTTGTTTTTCTACTGCCATTGTGGTAGCCTACGGCCATGCTTAGACGTCACCGGGGAAGGCTTTAAACAAACATATCTGGAAGGAATTTCACTTTAAAAACAGACAAAAAGAAAATTCTAAATTAACAGACAGTTACGTCTCACCAGTAGTAGATAGGGAAATGAATTATTCAAAACGGTACAAACACTGATGTCATAATGAATAGAGGCAGGCTCTCAGGAACCTTCGAGAGAAAAGCTGGTATTTACCCAGTAATGGGAGCAAAACAAAACAACATAAAAAAGATTTCCACATAAAGAAAATCTTATACATTGCTTTCCAGGACCCCGTCAAAACTCATTTTGTGGCACTCTCAAGGCACAAGCTCTTGATTCCCATGCGGAGAGAAAGCGTGGAACCACGAGACTCCCCGAGAAGAAACTCCTGCGGAACATCAAGTGTTACTCAACATTTTCAAGCAACCATGATATGTCAAACAGGCCACATGATGCAAGTACATTTAAATATAAGTTTCCATTTCTGTTTAAAAATAAAAAAGATCAGAAGTCTGAATCTGGAAAAGCCAAATCTCTTGCAGGTTTAGAAAGCATATACAAAACCTGGCAAAAGAAAACAGTGTGCACTGTCGCCATCTGCTTTCTGGCACACTGAAGGGACTTTTACTAACAGCAACATTTTCTTACATTAGAAAATCCACTAATTAGTTTTGTTGTAATAAGAAAAATAACCTTTGCATGGAAGGCGGACCGCCAGCTTGGGATTTTTGGTTTTTGGGTGGTGTTTTTTGTGTGTTTTTTTTTGGGTTATTTTGTTGTTGTTGCTGTTGGCGTGGCCTGTGCCGTTTCCACGTGAAGTTCACCTCTGAGCTCTCTTGTCCTGGAGTACTTTGTTATTCCCTGTTTGGTCTAAAGAAAGTATTTGCAAATGAGAGATCAAAGGTGAGAGCAACAGAGAGGAAAAGCTCTAAGGTATTTGGCTTAATAGCCAACAAAACAAAACAAAAACCAAAAAACCCCAGAAAAACCCCACCGGCTCAGAATCAGGAAATCTGGGACCAACAGCGATTGTTAATAGCTTGGTAAACCTGGCTTCCCTTTACCTCATCTTAGGGCAATGGTAGTAAACGAGATCGGGTTTTTTCCTACAATTTCTAAATTCTTTACGTCTAAATCATGTTTTCCCCAGAACTATATGTCCCAAGAAACTACTGATTACAAGAGAGTAAATGGGGGTTTCAGATGTCATTGATAAATCTGAAATAATTTATGAAACTCTGTCCTATACTGATTAAAATACTACAATCTAGCAATCAACGAAATGTAAGCTCAACCAAAATTCTTTAATAACATACTCTAATCATGCAGCCAGCCAATCATTCCATAAGTAAAACCAAGTATGTGTTAGGTACCTACTGTGTGCCAAGCACTCTTGGGAACCCTGGAGACAGAGCAGTGAATGAAAGTCTCCCAAAGCTCTGTACTCCTCTTTGTTACACTAACCCTACAATCTACAGAGAGTCAGGACGTTTGTCCTCTGCAGAACTCAACAGCAAATCACCATGTTGCTCAGAACAGGATAGTACCAACGCAGAGAGAAACACGGTCCCTGGTGATCGCCACACTGAAAGATCTGCTCAAAAGTTCCTTGGGAAAATAAAATAAGTGGGTACAAGTATTTGCTGAAAAAATATATGGAGACTAGGCTTCATGCCCTTCAAACCAGCAACGCAAAGTAGAACAGTGGGGCCATGACCATGAATGTGTAGACACAGCCTTCCTGTGAAAGGTATTTATGGTTTAAATTGTTCGGACAGGACCTCTGCCTTGATTGAACAAATTCATTGACTCAAAAATTCAACTTTCTCCATTAAAAAAGTTTTTTGTCATTAGGCTCAAATTTAGCTGAATTTAAAAACAAAATTGCAACACACGATGATCTATTGCAAACTCAAAAGTCCCTCTGCCTGAGGAATGAGCGGCAGGCTACTACGAAGTTTAATTAACCCACTGGTATTATACAAACAGGCCCACACTGCTATTCCCAACTGTATGGCCACAACATGTTGATAACTAGAACAATGCCCATTGGGTTTATTAACCCTCAGTTACCATTAAAAGACATTAATTAAAATTGTAACACTTAACCCAAGGCCTTCTATCAAATATTTGAAGAGATTTCAGTCCATTTGTACAGTTCTGACTTTGCTTTTACCCTGTTTTCACCAACACCCTATTCAGGCACAGAAAACTTCATCCTTCTGTGATCCCTGTAAGTCATTTATACAGTGCAGACCCTGTCCTGAATTTAGAAGGTAATTCAGTGTAGAAGAGGATGAAGACAGAATCCTCTCCCTTCCTCCTGGCAGAATTAATCACTCCTTCCTCTGGTTCCCTACAGCCTGGTTACTAAGAACAGGGTCCAGCTCCTATATCATTTCTCCCAGGGTATAATCCCCATCTGCCTTTTCAACAAGCTGTAAGCCCTGAGGGCACAAGGCTCCTACTTGCCTAAAGAAAGTTTGCACATAATAAGTGCTCAGTAAGTGACCTCGAACAGAGGGATAGAACGGAGAGACCAGGCTGGGTAAGGTTTATAAGCAAGGCTATCCCAAAGATGGCATACACACTTTTCTATCCTCTAGAAGAAACAAAATGCAGTTAGAAAACACACTGGAGGGGCACCCTGGTGGCTCAGTCAGTTAACTGTCCGACCTTGGCTCAAGTCATGATCTCACAGTTTGTGAGTTCGAGCCCCACGGCGGGCTCCGTGCTGACGGCTCAGAGCCCAGAGCCTGCTAGGATTCTGTGTCTCCCTCTCTGTCTGCTCCACTCATACTCTGTCTCTGTCTCTCTCTTTCAAAAATAAATAAACATTAAAAAAAATTTTCTTAAAGAAAACAGCCGCCTTTTTTTTTTTCAATTAAGGCTTCAATTCATGAAATGGCTACATATGAGAGAGCAATTTCCCTCTCTTTATCAGCAACGGGCAAATGTCTCATTTCGTGCTCATGATAATCTTACTAACGTAATATCTGAAACATAAACCAACAAAAATAAGACTCTAAAAGGTAGCAGATTACTGAAATCATGAGACAATTCTGACAATTTTTGGGCAAATATTTTGGGACCAGTCTTTAAAAACATTTCCTGTTATCTGTAGCAGAAGGAATAAGTTAAGCTTAAAATTTTATTTAATGTAAATCCTTTTATTTCACTACTATAAGCAATTTCTGTAGGATGTGATGACAGGCCTCTGCATCTCTGGTTTTATCATTACCGAAGACTCCTTGATACATATCTGAAAGAAAAAACACTTCACTAAGTACATGAAGGAGTGACATAGCCATGTTTGGACTAGTGTATTAGTAAGGCTGCTGGCAGTGAGAATAACAACAGCCTCAAAAGGACATCAGAGGTTACATTTAGATCATTAACAATAAGATACGGTTTTCATTTAGCACGCATTTCAGGAGATGGCTATCGAAACTGTGTTGAAAAAGTTGTTCGGCTAGAGGCCAATTCCTATACGTAGCATGTTTGCACACCCTATTTCACTCAACAGAACTGCTTTTACCTTTGGCTTGATGTAAGCTCACTCTCAGACACTCTTAACTTCTTTTTTTAAAAAACCTGGCCTAAAGTTAAGAATGCTATTTCTAAAATTAGCCAAAAGTTCTGAAAATGGCCTGTTTTTAAAAATAGATATTCACTTTTATTAGGTGCTATTTACAAACAGACTACATTTAGAACAGCCATGAAATGATGTGATTTTGTACAGATGATAAAACAGTATACTGCACACTTTCGAGACAGGTAAGGACATATGGTAAAGGGGGCTGGATTAAGAGTAAAGATTAAGTATTTAAATAACAAAATGAAAGGGAAAGAAAACGTCACATAAGAAGCTAAATAAAACACAGAAAATTCAGGATCTAGGACAGTTTCCTAGCTCTGCACGTGTCTACTGTTACAGAAATTGATGATTGGTTACCCAGCCTTAGGCAGCACGGACAGACACATTTTGGTCACACACACAGCCCGTCCCAGACCTATTCCTCTCTTATCTCTCTGGGTAATGGAGGAAGTAAAATTCTGCTAAGGATATTAGGTTTCCCTCTGGCCGAATAAAGGAACGGACCTTGAAAATTATAAATTAAAAGAAGCTAATTATTAGCAAATTTACTAAAATGGGTGGACTATAAAAACAACTGGTAGTCCATAAATAATAACAACCCTTGAACGCAGCTCTCAAGTTGGAAAGTGTTCATTTATTTACCAAATTTATAAAAATGGTGCATCTTTCGCACTCAATCCTTACAAATTTTCTTCCCGGGCCAGCATGAGCATATACACAGTCACACACAAGTACACAAATGGTGACCATCAACACTCTTTTCTTGTCCAAACACACACACACACACACACACACACACACACACACACACAGAAATGGAGTCTGTGTTTAGAGAATTCTTATTTTCTGATTTAAATTTAACAACACTTAGGGACTAAAAGGTATGCTGGATATACGTCAGGCTAGGAATACTTCCTACTGGGCTTAAATCTGGGTCTTCCGGAGGGCAGACTAGCAGTAGCCACACCAGGTTCATGTGGGTAGCTTCAGTCTCAAATTCAACATCAACTACTGAAGGATCTGAATTACCAGAGTAAAGCACCGAAGTACCATGGTTCCCACACCTGTGACGTGGAAGCTCTGTGGCATAAGAAGCTTATGATTCAACATGAGGGGGCCACGAAAAAAGATGCACTTTTTCTACTCACTCCAGCAACTGCCAGTCAGGTTCCAAGGTGACGAAAGACCAGAACCTTCCACCAAAACTACAACCTCAGTGGGGGGGTCCGTCCTCACTGGAGAATACAACAAAACACTAGTCTAAAAAGGTTCCGATGCTTCTAAAGTAACATACTTTTAATGTGACCACATTTCAAACAGTTTACCCATCATAATAAGAACTGAACTAAATATGGCATGTCTCCTTGGTCCGTTTCCTTCATTATTCATGTGGTTTTATCTTTCTAAATTTGGACCTCTACCCCATTCTAGAAGGGGAGGAGGATGTAATACATAATACAGAAGTATTTAAAGCAAATCATAGGCTATCTGTACTTGATAATTTTTCATGGTTTGATACCAAAAGAATTACTGCCTATGGAGGACCAGACATTTTTTAAATGCTGGAACACTGAGCCTTCCTTTCATACAATTCAAAGGAACGGGCATGTTGCTGACGCAGCAACACTGTGGTCTCAGAGAGACTGTGGGAAATGTCAAATTTATGGTCCTGGGGGTGATTGGTGGATGGTTTTGTGGTGTGTATGGTGTTTTGTTTTGTTTTGTGTGTGCTTTTTCTTTTCTCTTTTGAGCCTCTGACAGAAACAGAGCTCTACAAACTTTCTGGCGACCTCCCAGGAAAACAGAAGGAAGCTGTATCCTGTACTTCCCCTGGGATCTAATGAAATATACAGCCTCTGGGCTTCTTTCAATTTGGACTTTCAGATTGCTAAGCCAGTGAAAAGGGGATCCTAGCTGTCACAAACGTCACGTGCTCGGGGTCACCTGCTGCTTGGGAGTTCTCATGCCAGTTGTTGACATAATAAGAACCCCTTACACTTTAATTACAATTCACAGTGTGTAAACTATGCAATCTGCTTTAAGGCAGACTTGTCTTTTAAATCAACACTAAAATTCTATTACTAATAGGGCAGTGAAATGTAGCAGGGGAAGGGTGTGTCCAGATGCCTAACCAAATGCAGATATCTGCCATTTGAAGAAGATACGGGGCAACATTTGCCCAAAGATAAGATGCCGTTGCTGCTCTTAATCCTGGAAGATGGGACTTTACCCTAACTCTGTACCGAGACTTCCTATGAGTGAACCACAAAAATGAAATACAATATGCTTCATATGCAGCATTCTGACATGTGTATAACTAGCATGGGGGGGTTTAGAGATTTTATTTAATAGCTTGCTTACCCAATAGAACGGATCAACCGTTAAAGAACAAGGAATTTCTACTTTCCCACTCTCTTCCCCCTCTAAACCTAGGGCAGTACAAGAGATGTTCAACAAATGCTTTCAGAGTTGTGTTGACGCTCTGTCATTTACTAGATCCTTGTATTTTGTTAACTATAGACCTGGGTAAGCTATACTCTTGCAATCAAAACATGAAAGGTTATTTTAAAACAGAGCCCGTTTAAAATAATATGACAATGCAGGGAGCTGTTTAAAAAGTGCTAGCACGTAATTATAGTCTACTGTTTTCTCCCAAAACAACAGTGGAAATTAGTTACAATTATATTATAGAGAACCACTATAAACATAGGTGGGCTAGCCTTTGTATGAACTGTCCCGACCCTGTGGGAATTACAGTCTCACTTTCAGGGCCACAAATGATGTAAAATGAAAGACATGAAATAAACTCAGGCGAGGTTCATTTACGTTTATAAGGCCTGACTCAAGCACCTCAGTTGAGCTGTAGGAATGCCTCAGGTAAAACAGCAGCAGCAGCAACAACAACAAAACAGTCAAAGAAAATAGAAACACAAATTTACAAAAATAGTAAACAGGTTTTAAAAAAAACAATAATTCTATACTTGTTTTAAGGGAGGATTATGTCTGAATTACAAATGCCATCAAGAAAGGTCAAATTAGCCAATAATTACTCATTTCTTTTTTTTTTGGTGCCACGCAACAGTAGATGCCAAGACAAAAATCAACAACAGCAACAATAAAAGACAAAGAGTTTATCCTATTTAGATATAGTTATTCTAACACAGGGTACAAATGTATCTTCCACTGTCCTTTCAAAAATAGTTGTTTCTTTGGGAAAGCTTTCAGTCTTTGGCTGTTGGGTTTTTTCTTCATGAAGATAGACACAGAGCAATTTTATTTTCTTTCCTCTTGGAACTCTTCTAGTCCTCACCTGGCAATCCCCAGTGGCATAATCATCCCAGTCTGTAAACACCTCCACCTTAAGGAGATAGGAGGGGCTGGGAGAAACTTAATTTCACCAGCTACCCCTAGCCTCTGACCTCAGGCTCCAATTCTGGTACCAGGAATTTGTGCCACATTCTCCAACCAGTTGGCTCCATTTTAAGTGCAAACTCTGTGCTTGGTCAAGTACCAAACTCTTTGGGAACTGGAGACACTGATTTGGTTTTTAACCCTCCTTCTCAAGAACAAGATTCTGACACTAAAACTGAGGCTGGCACCTGGACCCCCAATAACGGCTGACAGATTTCTCTGATGCTACCTGTCCACCTGGATTAGCATCACTTGCCCATGTATTCTATTTCTCGGATCTACCCACCTTCTGGGATGCTCACTTTCTGCCAGCTAGACCTCCATGTTGCCCACTGTTCCACCAGTCGATTTCTGTTACCAGACCATCTAGAATTTCTTTTGGCTGGGCTGAAGTTTTTTTTATGGACCCCAAACTAGACCAACTTTAGAATATCAGCTCCCCCATAATGCTTTCAAGTCTTGGCCCTTTATGAGTCTAATATCCCAAGGTATAAACTCTGCCAATTCCCTCTACTTTTCCTTGGTAGGAAGGAAATAGAACATCTCTAAGACTCTGGAAAGAATGCAAACAGAAAAGTAGAAGCACTTTTACCCAATACTGTTGGGACTAGTAGCTGATGGGTTATTTAAAAACCAAAACTGGATAAAGGGGCGCTTGGGTGGCTCAGTTGCTCGAGCATATGACTCTTGGTTTTAGCTCAAGTCATGATCCCAGGGTTGTGGGATCAATGTAAAAACAGAAGTTTTCAGATGTGCTAGTAGGTAACTATTGGCCGTGAACAATCAACATGTTATAGGTATCAGTAGGTTACAAAGAAAATATAAAGACTTAGTGAATCTTGCAATATGATTAATATAAAGCTTCTACTAAGAGGGTCCACCCAAAGAAATTAAAATTCAAATAGCCATTGAGTGGATACTATGATCAGGCACTGAAGCTACATGCATGATGCTTGATGGTGGGACACAATATTGTAAAAGACATCTTTCCCTGCACTCCTATATAGCCCTGAATTCTAATAACATAAGAAACAACCAGAAAACCATCTCAAAGTTACTGTAATTAGAATGGTAACTGAATTGGTATTTCTATCTACTCATTAGAGAAAACAATATTTAAATTGATCTGAATGTATTTCAAAAGACAACAAAAACAAACTTAATTGGACAGCTCAGGTCCTAATATAGTATTTTCAAATTATAAACTGTATTTATATTTTTGTTATTTTGTACAACTACCAGAAAATCATTACTGCTGATCTGATTTAAAATTGTGATGGGTGAAACATTTTTTAAAATCACAGACACTGTGATAACGGAAAACGTTAATTCCCATTTTAACACCAGTTGGTTTGACACCTGAAAATAATCATAAAGATAATACGATCACGGGTTTTTTAAATAGTTTATTATTTTTAGGTTAATGTAACTATCACTTTTCATGTGATTATACTTTATTTTTTTATGAACAAAAAGCTTACTCTCAACTTTCTGCTTATTATTAGCTTACTATTATCAGTTTATTATCAGTTTTAAAATAAGTGCTACTTGTGTCTATCTATGATGATGATAGTAATGGCAAGCATTTACTAACTAATTAAAAATAATAAAAATGGCCAGCACTGTAAGCTACATGACTGACATACGTGGAACTTTCCCAGCAACTTTGCAAGTAAATATTATTTGTCATATTCCGAATGAAGAAACTAAGACTCCATGAAGAGAAAAATCGGGATCTCAAAAATAGACCGACTCCAAGCTTGGGCTTCTCACTTCAATGAGGGGTGTGTGTGTGTGTGTGTGTGTGTGTGTGTGTGTGTGTTTTAAAGTAAGCCAGAGATCATAGACTTTCCTTTCCAGTGAAATTTTTATTTGCACAGATGTGTGTGTGCATTATGCCATGCACACACGCACGCGCACACGCGCGTGCACACACTTTAGTAAATTAATTTCATATGCAAAAGAAAAGTGAGCCAGGGCTAAGTTATTAAAAGAACCTTTGAAGCAAGGAGCAATGATGTGTGAAAGACATACCACAAAAGTTTATTTAAACAAAGAACAAGCACAGAGGGATGGAACAAAAGTGAAAATAAGGGAAATGAAAGCCTCCATCTTTTCTGTCCTTTCTCTGTTGTGTATGGATTTCTCATCCATGGAAAAGACAAGAAAAGGTATCCGGAATTTATGAAATATCCAAAAGTAAAATAAGTTTAACTAACAGTTCTGATGAACCAAATCAACACATTTTTACTGATTTTTTTTTTTCTAGGTTAAACAGAATGACATTATCTTCCAGTAAAATCCATAATTTTAAACATAATTCTTTACTTGGAAGAAAAAAATTTCAAGGTAACATTTTATAAAATATTTTTATAGCATCTTTTTCAGTGGTAAGTTATGAAAGCAAAATTTTTGAGCTGGCTTCAGAAAAGAGATAGGGAGCCTTTTCACTTTACACCCATGCTGCTCTGTGTTTCAATATCCCAATGTACATTTCAATAGTACATTATTCTCTTAAAATTTCAAATTTTGCCTGGTAGGTATATATAACATCACAAAAGTTTAAGTTCAAATCTTGAAAAAGAAATATATTATATGGTGGAGTGCCTAGGTGGCTCAGCCAGTAAAGCTTCTGATTTCAGCTCGGCTCATGATCTTGTGGTTTGTGAGTTCAAGCCCTACATTGGGCTCTGTGCTGATAGCTCAGAGCCTGGAGCCTGCTTTGGATTGTGTCTCCCTCCCTCTTTCTCTCTGCCCCTCCCCTGTTCATGCTATGTCTCTGTCTCTCTGTCTCTCTCTCAAAAATAAAGAAACGTTAACATTTATTCATTTTTGAGAGAGAGATAGAATGCGAGCAGGGGAGGAGCAGAGAGAGAGAAAGACACAGAATCTGAAGCAGGCTCCAGGCTCTGAGCTGTCAGCACAGAGCCCGACGTGGGGCTCAAACCCACGAGTGGTGAGATCATGACCTGAGCCCAAGTCAGATGCTAAACCAACGGAGCCACTCAGGCACCCCCAAATTTTTTAAAAAATACATCATCTGGTATAGGCCATTTAATTTCTAAACCTGTTTCATGTATATGCCTATAAAGGGATGATAGAACTTTATAATTGAACTGTTAAACCTATACTATCAGAGGTACTCTTAAAAATAAGGTAATAAATTCTAAGTTATCCCTTTAAGCAAATATTTCCAAGTATGAGGCTACAGCAGATACCTTAACATAAAGGTGAAAAATTCAGCCAATCATATAGAAACTATACTTTTGACACACACCTCCCAGAGCATATGAAACTGACAAGGTATTTGTAGAAACAACCATTCCCTTTTTGGCAAAATAAAAAGTGACTTTTAAATTGCTCTTAGGAGCAGAAATTAAAAGAGTGGCAAAAAGTTGCAAGAGAGAAAGATGAAGTTAATCCTCTAAAGTTGAAAATAATTTTTGTCTGCTTACATTTAAATAAACAATATTATAAAAGTCTTACAGAGACTCTGTGTTTACGAAAGGTTCTATTGCCTTTACATATAAATGGAAGCACATTTCTAGCACTTATATTATTGCAAATATTGAAAATGGCCTCCAGAAGCTTTTAGCAATGTACTCTTTGTCTTGTTTCCAAAGAAGCAATCCAATTAAAATGCTCATTTTCAGCATAAAGGGTTAGGACAAGGACCCATACACTACTCCCAGCATCTTACAAAATGCTATGGAAAATAGATGGAAACTTCCATATGCCTTCTGTGTGCTCATATGAATCAAGCATAATTTACAAATATTTTCCTAGAAAAGGAATTATATGAGGTTTTTTCTGCCTCTTCTAGCAAGTATCCATCCATGATGATTCCAACCTACATTACACTTGCTTCCTTGAATTTACTCTTTCACTACCATATCTCATGTATCCAAACATGTCAACAGGAACACGGTAATGAATATTTTTCAGTTTTGATACATTTTCTCCACATCTTCCAGTCCGTCTTCCCATATTAAGCACACAGAAGACACTTAATAAATGTGTTGATTGAATTCATTTTCTTACAGAGGGATTATTTTATTGTTCATCCTAACTGTAAAACATTCTGTTTCCTTCTGAAAAGAAATTATTTGTTTATTTATCATGTTCTTATGGGTTTTTTCTCACTTAATTTCATAAATTTAATTCTTATGGCCATTTTTTTCGATCAAAAAATGGTTATTGAGCATCTTGTATAAGCTGTGGCTTTAAATGGGTTGCACTATAAACAATATTAATGAAATTATTAAATAAAAGTGTGTTTTCTCTCTTCCAGTATGTCTGTCCTACAAAAGATGGATGCCTTCCTTTCCAGACAGCTGAGTGGATCACCAAATGATTGCCTACTTCTCTCTCACAGCTCAGATAAATAATTAAAAGGAGATATACACAGATTGGTTGCATACTTAAGAGTTAGAATCAATTAAAACAAAATTGTATGAATGCTCTTCCAATAATATATCACTTCAGGGACTATGAAATGCTACCTTTACATCTGTAAAATCACTATGGTTAGAGTAGAGCCTTAATGTTCTTTCTCCACGAGCATTTAGACTGGGCAATCACAGAGAAACGTGAAAATGGGGGAAGGGGGTTTTAATTGGCAATTTTTTAGTTACTAATATCTTTATAATTAAATGTTTTAAAAGTGTCATCTAATCCCCCAGAAATGGTCATTGAATATTTATTGAGCACACCCAAAGTCGAGTTTCTTGTTTAACTTGGTATTTAAAGTTAGGATAGCAGTATGGGTATCTTCTGCAAAGAAGAACTTGGTGTCTGGTTTTAAATAAACATGCAAATCCTCTTCGTTCATGGTCTCAGAGCTTTCCAATGCGATTTAACAACAGGCTACAGTTCTGCTCTGACCAAAAGGATGTGGCGCTCGAAGAAGATGGCACTTGTGGAGAAACAGAAGATCAGACGGAAAGGAACTCACTTTTAATTTAGTTCTGTGGGCCAACTCAAGAGTGGGGATTCAGACAACCTGAAATTCTGCCTCTTAAGAGTGTTTTAATATTAGGGAGCTGTCTCATTTCTCAAGCGCATCGAGAAGTTTGCATGAACTTTTTGAAAATCTGTCTCACCCAAACTTTTAGTGAGAAGCACTCTCCTGCACTGTTGTGCATACAGATCGTAACTGTACTCACGCTGTTACACTTTCTATTTCATTTTTCAGGGCATCACAGTCTGCCTGATGTTATGGTTTATCATGCATGGGTCTGTCTCTCCAGAAGGAGTGAGAGTTGGTTGACATCAGGCCTTTAGTTTTCCTGCACCCAGTCCAGTGGCTGATACATAAGGGCTTATAAACGCTGGCTGAATAAGATTTTTCAGAACTCCCTCAATGTTTGCTTATCACCCTACATACATACAAGAAATATTTGGAACTTTTGAAAAGGAAATCTCACCCTTTATGGGTTCAGAAATCACGACCAAAGATAATCTCACCAAAAACCCAAAAGTTCAAAACCAGGAAACACTTACTATAGGACGTCATGAGGATACGGATTCTCTTATTTAATAAATGTAAACAAGTTCTCAGGGTCCTGTTGGTGGTAGACGGTTTCTGGCCCTAAGAGAAACACCCCTTTTCTAAGCTAACGTCTTTGCCCAGCTGTGAAATCACGATGGCTGCCAGCAATCCAATGGTGGCAGCAAACTCAACCCAGAGGTCCAATATTTGTAGGCACCAAACAGACACTGCAGTGAAACAGCAGTGCTGACCAGATGTCAGTAATGGCCTGAGGGCATCCTTTCACCTCCCCTCCCCCAGGATGCTGCCTTCTTCCACCACCCATTAAGGGTGGCATCAAGAGCAATTACAGCTTACCCCCAATGGGCTGTGCCAGGCTGGCAGCTCTAACACCTGTCACAAGGTCTGCATGACATTAGCAAAGACCCAGAAAGTAGCTTTAATGAGCTGCCCCTACAACAGACAGAGCCTAGTGCGGTACGGCAGATGTAGTGACTGTTTCAAATAAATTGTTTGCTGCTTAACAGAGGACTAGTTCAGCAACTACTGACTTTCTTTAGCACCTAATACAGGTCTAAATACATACAGGTCACTGTGCCGTTTCGCAAGAAAATCTGCGAAGTGCATTCTTCACTCAGCATCAGTTCAGACATCAAGCTCCTCTGAAAATATTTATCCGTGCCATTTAACTGATGAATTTATGCATTTAGGTGAGGGACTTAAGGTGTAACCTGTAACTTTGGGAGTTGTAAGCTCTTAAAGTAGACAGCATTTCTCTCTCGTCTAGGCTTGTATGGATTCAAGTGAATGGATGGGGGCAGATGAACATATGAAAATTACTTAATCCTTACAAAACTTATCAGGAAATGAAACAGTCAAAAAAGCAAAATCGGTTATGTGATTGAAAAGAGGGTCCTCATTTTGGTTAACTATCAACATTTACAGAAAGGAACAATTTCAGGATTCTTCCACACATGAAGAGACCGGACTATAGAAATAGTCATACAAAATGCCTAGTCAACTCAGTAAAATCATTGCTATACCAAGATACTAAGGCTACTAATGAATAACTATGGAAGGATCAGTGAGCAAATGCATGAAAAGAGCCGAGCACACAATGCCTGTGACAGAGTACCCACTCGGTATATGATAACCACAATTATACTCCTGATTACAGTGATTAGTAGCTGAAGTTAGGCTACTGATCTATAAGGTGTCCTCCATGGAGCAGTCACCTCCTCTTCAAAAGGGATCTAATGAACAACAATACAAAGATGATTGCTTCTGGGGATAGGCCTTTGTAACCAACAGCGATAGTATTTCCAGATCTTTTTTTTTTTTTAATGAGTTGAAAGGAATCTAAGGAGTCATTTTAGTTCAATCTCCTCATTTTTCAGAAGAGGAAACCAAATTTTTATACCTGTGTCTGAAGTCATGCAACGAGGTGGAAGCCAAGTGACATAACTGATCAGTGACTCTGTTTCTCTTTTTGCATAAAGGGACCAATATTACCTATGTCTATCAACTCATGCTTTCCCAACAAATGATGTGTCAAAGGTCTTATTTGAAGGATCTGGCACAAAGGCTCAATGTGAATTCAAAACAACATTACTCTTTCAAAATACTGTTGATGAAGATCTATTAATACTATTACGAAAACACCCATTACTACTACAATATTTATGTCTTGCCAAATTTGTAAGAAGAATCTGGGAATATTAATACACGTAAGGAGGTTCTATTCCTTTTCTGAAATGGCATTATTGTCAGATCTTCACAGCAGTATAACTATACCTAAATACTTCGTGGCTCATAATTCATACCTTCCAAAATAAAATAGCTCACTTCCAAATTTAAATTTTGTCTTGAAATTTCAGACACACAGAGGAGCAACTAGAAAACAGTGCATTTTAATTAGATGCACCAGGGTTAGAAATTTTCATTCTCTGGGGTTCACACAGCATTTACAGGACTTCATTCCCGTTGATGGGGTTCAGACAAGGCTCAAAGTGAACTTTGCCTGGGACTTTTCACATGGTTTGAGCATTAACCAGGGATTGAGGAGTGGTTTATAGATCATCCAAAAGAATTTCTATCTTGGAGTCTTGCTGTGAACTCCAAGTATTTAAATTCCAAATGAGTTTACATCAGAAAGTGACTGCATGTTTTTAGTATCTGTTTCTGTTTTCTTATTTTTGCTCCTTTAAAATTGAAACTATAAGGTAGATACATGGAGAAAAGAGTCTGAATATTTGACGTCTAAGAAAACAAAAAAGAAATCTAAAAAATGTAATGTCTTAATATTTAGACACTATTTTGCAGTTTACAAAGGGCTTTCATATGTATTAGCTTGTCTGAATGCTAACCACTGACCTTTGTAGGATGTGATTAGTCAGTTTCATCCTAATATTATCTCAGACTCTTCACCTATGTAATTATACATTCTCTAACTGAAATATTTATAAGGAATAATAATCAATTATTAATAGGATTTATTTTGTAAACAAAGTGTTAAATAAAGTCAGTTTATAGCATTTTTTTTTTCCTGAGGAGCAAAAACTTGGATCATAATCTATGGAAAATATTTTGGTGCCCCACAGTGAGGACTTTGAACTTTGAAAACTATACTTTATATTTATGGAAATGTTTTGAGGGGATGTTATAATGAAGTTGTGTGTCTACCACATTTACAGATCCAACACAATGAATGAGCACTTAAGGAAACAAAGGCCACACCTCTCAATTTAATTCTCCACAGTTTATTAGATTTTAGCAGGGTGTCCTTACTCTAGTCAAGAAAAAGCCATCTGAATGTATGAAGCTGAAATCATCGAAGGTCCTGTGAGGAGCACTTACATTTCAATGTATGAAATGCCATTTTTGCTTACATTTTGGAGATTCAAATTGATTACAGGCACTTTTCTTTATCTATAACATATATTTGAGTTGGAAGAACCTGGAGAGAGGACATTCAGTTTACCTTATTTGAATCTATTCAAAGTATTTCATGACCAAAAAGTATTCAAACTTCTAATATATCTTAAATAATAGGCTAGCTAGGCTAGCAATTTCATATAGCTGAGTCCACTGACCAGTAACAATTTAAACCTAGACAGTTAGAACTCAAGTCTTTTAGGACCGTTCCTTGAAAACCAACAGGTGTAGGTAGAAAATAGTTTATGTGAGGCAAAATATTATGGCATTTAAAGGGAGAGGACTGGTACTCTTTTGTTTGGGGGAAAATGCAAGATTTGGGCCTATAGCCAGAACTCATGAATAATCTACAGTTTTTAAACAATCAATTACGAAAAGCACTAAAACACTGTCACATTATCTGAATGCTACTTAAAAGTAAGGAATAACTACTCTTCTGAGAATTTCTGATCCAAACCCAGGTGACTATGATACTATACTAGATTCAGCATTTTATCCAAGTCCATCATTTTACATGTAATTCATGACTGTATAATGAAACTCGCGTTGACGCCAGGCGCACCCGGCCAGCCCCCTGGCCCTTCAGCCTCACTGTGTGCTGGCGTTCAGTGAAGGGCAGCCAGCTCCTCTCACCTATCCTGGCAGACCCAGGCCTCTGGCTGCGAAGAAAACCACAATGTGGGGAGGAAAGCCTACAAAAGAATGAAAACAGAAAGTGTCTAAGGCCTTGGCAGAAGGACACTAAATAAAATAGAGAGTGGTGACTCATTTTGGCAGTGAATCCACCTCAACCCCTTCAAAGCCTTTGGCAAGAGTCCTCAGAGGAGACCCCAGCCTTTTGCCAAGCCACAAAACACCACAATTATTATCACAGCAGTCATCAACAAAACAGATTTTGTAAACTGACTTGTTGGCACATAGATTAAAGAAGCTATAAAAAGGAATAACAGCTGTTTGGGTTGCCCTATGCAGAAAGCTACTATATAGAAAGTAAAATTTATATCTCTATACATACTTGGGTAGACACAAGCACACACACCCCCCATGTACTAATTACACACATGTACTACATACAAAAGGGTAAAGTGCCAAACACACCACTACATAAATTTAAAACACAAACTGTTCTTTTGAATTAAAATACTCACTTTGGAAGGACTAATAGATAAATTTCTTTAAAAAAGGATTTTATAATTCACCAATTTAAAATCTAGACTATGCCTAACAATGGCAAAATAAATTTATTCTTAAAATACTGAAGAAGTACGGTGCTTCTTATATAAGCAAGAATGCTGATGAATTCTTTGAGAATTTCCAAAAATATCCCTTACTCCACTTCCCTAGACATTGCCTGACTGGCATATTACACTACAAAATTTAGAATTATCTCATGTTTCAGGCTATTTGAAACAATTCTACTTGCTTACATAGTCAAAGATATAATCCATTATGAATGAGGTAAAAAAAAATTTAGTGACTTAATTTTTACCTTTGCTACAATAATATGCTTCACCTAAATAAATTGCCAATGAATAACATGGAATTTTTAGAAAAGAACAGAAAAAAATGACAGGTAATAATCAGTACTACTTATACGTTCCTAACTTGAAGATGAAAAATGTACTTTGATTTACTATATAGAGGCATAGTCTCCTGATTTTTAATTTAAAACGAAAGGTTTTATTCCACTTCCTTGTCACCAACTCACAGCAAGACATATAAGAATTAGCAAGAAAAACCCTTAACTAAACTACCTTACATTTGTAGCATCATACATCACACATGTGTATTGTAATGTTAATACCTATTCAAGGATCCGCCATGCAACTTTCACGTCACACATTTTGCCCAGCTAACCTCTAAATGCCTACGTAGCTCAATGTTGAAATTTCCGGAGCTAAAGCATCTTAATGGCATTGATCTTTTACACTGAAGGATGCGGAGTTCAGATTTCAGCACTGTCAATAACATTTGTTTTCACCTATTGAATGATCAGGGCTTGGTTGGTAACTGTCTACCACAAGAGAAAGGACTAGAAATGAACTTACAAGAGTCTTAGCTACAAACACTGTTGACTAAACAGCAGGAAAAAAAAAATCAGTTGAAAAAAAAAAAGGACTGAAAGATGACCTTTCTTGGCTACCCCTTACAAACGAGTGTACACCAAGTATTCATCTCATCACCTGAGTGCTCCATTGGTGAACGCATCCTAAACTGTAGATTTCCAAAAGCTCAAACTGTATATGCTATTTACTAAAGTAGTATAATTGGCTGCTTCCACTACCTATGGACATAAAACCACCACCTTGATGACAACCAGCTTTCCTGAGTGGCTACTGAAGAATTAAATACTCTACAATTTAAAAAAAAAAAAACCTTTAGAAATTAAATTTCAAGCAGAATAAAAGACCTAGTCCATAGCTGATGTGAAACAGAAGACCTACTTCAGGAATTCACCCAGTAAACTGCCTGCCTGGAGAAGTTAATTCACAAGTATATTTTTTTAAGGTGTCACATGGAGAAAAATTTTAACAAGTTGCAGAAATATATTCCCTATTAGATCATTCTTCAAAATACCACAAACTACAGTTCAACTGAGTTTGGTATTAGTTATTTACACCTAATAACCAAAACACACAGTAAAAATTGCACGGGGTTTAATTAAAATCCTTTTCTCCAGGCTTTGTTTTTTGAGTTCAGACTCTTTTCCCTTATTATCATTTCCCCAGCGTCTCTATCTACCTTGGAACTCAAGCACATTATGCAGCCAGCACAATGAACTAACATGCCAGCAGAAGTAGTATGCTCTACCTATCCAAGAATTTTAAAAGCATCCAAGTACACACACACTGTCTCCTGTGTAGCCTGGAGATCCCTATTGAGCTCATGCCAAGTGTCTGAAAAGTTGGACCCTGCATCCGGTATTTACACTAAGCTAAAATTCTAATCAGCACTAACAGCAGTATGTTTTAATTCACCCTTATGATTTTATTTCAATCTGCTAAGTAGCACAACTGCCAGAAAGCAATTGCTATAAACTTAAGTAAACAAATGCAAAACTAAAATAAATCTTAAACCTGTTGTATATAAAGTTTGTGCCACTTTAGGCAAGCAGTACAAAAAGGCACAGCCTGAAGTCTTGGTGAACGCTCTTCGATCTCAGTCAGAAAGCTCTTTGAAAGTACTGCCTTTGCTAGTCTTCCCCCAGATCCCTTTCTAAGTAAGTATTTGGTGCCTACGAGATCAGGTAGAGAAAATGGCCATGTTATTTGACGGTGGTGTTTTCACCTCACACATTCCCCTGGATAGTCCTCTGCCAAGCACGTAAAACAAGTAGTACATGGTGACTACTTGAATCTCTGGATGACACTATAACCACTCGTGCCAAGGAGTTGGTGCCAAGTCTTGCATCTTCAGGGTTCCCCCCCCTTTCCTTTTTGGGTTGTATTTGCACGAGGGACAGGGTGGCAGTCGGAGAATGTGACTGACAAACCCTAAGAAGTTGGTCACCATTTTGAACCTGTTCAGTGTGTTCAGACCTTGGCAGCCATCTTACAGCTTGGCAACCATTTTGAGAATTTGCTTGGCAAGCTCTCAGAATTCGCTGACACTGTTTAAATAGAATGTGCGTTAAAAATAGTCCACGTTAAGCAATACAATGTGATATCAGGTAGCCTAACCCTCAATAAATCTTGCCAACAAAAAATTTATAACATCTTCACTGAGGTAAATGACATTCAAACTTCCTTAACTACTTAGCGCTAAAGCAGCTTAAAAGCTGACTCTTTAACCCTTTAGTGGACAAGTTCTTAAAAACCAATATTGGAGGGGCACCAGTGAGCAGGAAAGTGTAAAGTATAAAGAATGAAAGAGATGGCCTAGAACATGTCACAATTTATATCAAAACATTCACAAATCCATTCAAACTCAAGATCTAAAATAGAAGGGAGAAGGGCTGTCATCTTACTCCATGGAGTACAGTTCTAGAAAATGATCCCACAACTTCAGACTATGGACTACTTAATGCTCTTTGAGTCTGTGGAAACTATCTTAGAGAGCCATGTAGTACAGACCTCTTCCTTCGGTGAGGAAATTACCTTAAAAAGAAAAGTAATCTTAAGAAAGTGTGTAAAAGAAAACAAAGAGGAAAAACTTGTAGATGACATTTTTCCAAAATCAAGAGTTATAAATGTCTTCCGATAATGCTGTTATATTTAACCTCACCTCAGTTTCAATAGTTATAACTTGATGAAAAATGTTTTGTACCTGAAAACATTTTTTGTGGCTACAAATTTGAAATACAAATGATAATTTTGCATTGGCATAACTTTGGCATCATCACCAGATTTATGTAGTTTTGTAGAAGGTCAAATTAACTGAAATGATATCAGATGATAATTTTACCACCATATGGAAAAGGAAAATAATAATTTAATAATCTGAAATATCCTTTCCATACTGAAATAAAGAACATTTTAAAATAGAATTTAGTATCTTCTCTTCGATGTCATGAATATTTAATATCATATTAGTATGGGGTGTGTTTATGGTTAAAAGACCATGTTATTTATAGTTTTATGAAAAAAATCTAAATGAACTAATCTGTCTATGAATCCATAGTTAAATAGTTTATAGTTAAGTCATAAATATGAAGATAAAGCCTAAGTAATTTTGAATCTTATGATGATAAAAGACAAAAACTTGAAGTCATTAAATATATCCCTTGCCAAATGTTTGTCATTTAAATTTTAATGCATCTTGGGGCAAGAGGGATACCCGGCTTGTATTCTCTTTCCAACTATGATATCATTCATAATAGCACCTAAAAAGGCTAAATCCATGCACTATTCCCAATATTTATAACGTTGCAGTACTTTTTGAATCTGATGAGTGAATTTTTAAATTTCTATTGAAATTAAAGCAGGAAATACTTCACCTCACATAATATCATACAAGTGAAACAATTCATTAATCTGTGATCAAAACTAGAACATTACATGGGAAAACGTCATTCTGAAATGGATCAGCCGTAAGTCTCGATACTATTAGATGTCTCTCTATTGAATGACAGTATCCACAGCGGATGACGTAACCGGGGCTAGCATACTTGAGAATGCATTGATAAATTGCTCTATTGATTCCGTTCTGCTTCACTTACCATAATTATAGCACAGTAATGGAAGACATGAATGATATATTTTTACTAGAGAGGAAAGCCCAGAGTTTGCCTGTTTCTTTATAAGATTAAACCAAATCCTTTCAATTAATACAGCATGATGGAGATCTCACACTGTCTGAGAAAAAGAGGCCTGATTCTAGGGCTCTTCCTTAAATATTATTGCTCAAATATTTGACAATTATTTCAAATAAACGAATTAAGTATTTTAAAGACCTAGCATTTGCACTTCTATAATGCGGCTTTCACACAATTTTACAGAAACACTTTCATTCCATTTAGAAATTGATCTCTCAAAACATGAAGACATCTTACAAACACAACTTTATTATCTTGTACTGACTGAATATGCTAGAGGTTACCTTAAAGCTTTTCAAGAATGATTTTGATAAGAGTTATTATGTTGAAAAAGAATAAATATTAGACTGAAAGAAAATATAGGTAAGCAACTGAAAATATTATTTTTGGAAGAGAAAATTTTATGATTTGCTAATCCAGACAGCAAGAGATTTAACAGAAAGGACTCAAACAAAAATGAAAACTTTGTAGTAGACATCCTTTATAATGAGTATTTGTCATCTATAGTTATTCAACATCTGTAAAAGCTACTATAGTGTTTCAAAGAAACCAAAATCTGCATTAAAACCACATAAGTGTTAGAGTTGACACTGCCTTTTCTTCCTGATATCACCATTCCAGAGTACTTCTAAGAAAGGACACCAGGTTTTCCCAAAAGGATGAATTTAGAATTAAAAGTGTCATTCCAAGTCACGCAAAGAGAATTTGAGAAATTCTGAACAGGATACAACTGGGCCTTAACAATTCAAGAAAGACTTGAATTATTTTTATTTAAAAATACTCTTTAATGAAAAAGCCTCATTTTAGTAGCTTCTACTGTTTACAAGAAAAATACATAAACATGGTGAATTTGTAAAAGAACAATCAATTCGTGGGAAAAAATTTCCCCCAACAACTAAATGGTGTAAAAATTGATCTGCACTTCCCCTTCCACATTACCAAAGCTGTCACAGGGAATAAAATGTAACCCAGGCGGGCCGCGGCAGTAGCAAACCTTCCCTGATACATTATAATGTCTGTAGCCCAGACACCAAAGGTTTACATCAGAAAAACTCCATCATGTAGCGAACAACTCAAAACCAACTATCGACCACGCTATTGATTTTTAGTGGGGAAACCAGGAGGGGAAAAGCACCAGAAAAGATAGAATTTCCCTTTTCTTCTCTCCTCTCCAACTTAGTGGGCTGCCAACCTTAGGTGTTCCCAGGCTTGAGCCCTCTGAGTTTTGCATTGCAGCTAGCCAGGATGTCTGCCCGAGATAATTCAAACTAAAGGCGTGTGATCTGCAGTAGAAGCTGATTCTTACATTGACTTGGAATAGAAACTAACTCAGACCCCAAACTGTTTCTTGACACAAGGGTACAGGAGGAGACAGGATCAACCAGAGAAATAAGACATGTGATTATCTTTTCAGGGGCATCTGAAGATATCTGACTTCGAAAGTTCACAAATTAAACTCGACTCAACAACCGATAGGAAGCTAACCCAATCGTGTGAAACAACTTATCCGTGTATTACAGACAAGGTGTGACAGATAGACTTATTTGAGCCACCCACTCTCAAATTCCCAACTAATTACCCAGAAAAGTCCAAGTTAATAATTTTAAAAAGCTAACTTTGCCCCTTCACATAAATTAACACAAAATGGGTTACTCGAGAAGCTGAAAGGTAACAAAGCAAAGTGCTTGCTTTAGCTCCTTGGGGTCTTAATCACATAATTTTGAATTGGTTGAGGATCATTTACTTGGATCATTATAATCATATCCTACAAGTATTCTGCCATTTAATTTGTGAAATGCATGACCACAGATCACGGACATGAAAAGAATTATTAGATGCATTCATTTTACTATTAAATTTAGAGATGGCTCTAAGCCATTTAAAAATAACAATAATAATAATGATTAATAACAATGCACTTCCATTCTGACTCACAGAGCTCTCGAGGGGTTTTCCAGCTGTTTGCTAATTAAGTCTCATCCCCCCCCCCCCCTTGTTAGTAGATGAGCATTGTTAGGCCAGGTTTACACCTGGGAGAGCTGATGCACAGCAAAGTGATAATGGTAAACCAAGATCCCAGAACATACAGAAGAATGGAAATCAGAATGTGGGCAACTTACAGAATATTCCAACTTTCGAATTTATATTTGAAGACTGTGATAGGAAAAATAAAACAACTTGTATAACTAATGAAAAAGCAATCTGGCTTATTTCCTATTGATTTTGTTAAAAAAAAATGAACAATGGATCTTGTTTACTTGTTTGCTTTAACCTATTCTGCCCCTAAAAAGTGTGTAAATTTTTCCGAATTCCATTTCTAATATCCTTAAGCACAATTTTTTGCCCACTTAAGAATTAAAGACTTAAGAATTTATTTATTAGTTGATTGTTAAAATGATTAATGCTCTCACTAATATAACCCAACAAAGATAAGGTCTTCTTATTATCTTTGGTTTGATAAAATGACTTAGAAATTATAAAAATAAGCATATATCTTTTGTAGAATTAGGTAAAGGCTTTTACTTGAAGCAAGGCTATGTGAGTCTGAGGTTCTTGATAATATGAATTAGAAATGGCCACATCATTGAATGTTTTGAGGGTTAAGGAATGCTTTGAACTCATTCATTCATTTATTCATTCAACACCGGGGGCAGTGAGGAAAGGTGCAGCACATCTACCACACCACGTACCACGCAGCATTCTAGGTGCTGTGAATATAATGGTGAACCCTTGTCCTCCACAACCTTACATGACACTGGAGTTAAAAACAAAGATTCTTGGGGCTCCTGGGTGCCTCAGTTGGTTAAGCGTCCGACTTCAGGTCATGATCTCACGGTTCGTGAGATCGAGCCCCGTGTTGGGCTCTGTGCTGCCAGCTCAGAGCCTGGAGCCTGTCTTTGGATTCTGTGTCTCCCTCTCCTTCTGACCCTACCCTGCTAATGCTGTCTCTCTCTCAAAAATAAAATAAAACATTAAAAAAAAGATTCTAGGGGCACCTGGGTAGCTCAGTCAGTTAAGTGTCTGACTCTTGATTCTGAGTCAGGTCATGATCTTGAGGTTTTGTTGAGTTCAAGTAATGCATCACACTCTGTAGTGGCAGCAAGGAGCCTGCATGGGATTCTCTCTCTCTCTCTGCTCCTCCCCTCCTCACATTGTCTCTCTCAAAAAAAAAAAAAAACATTAAAAAACCCCACAAAGATTCTAGATATGTATTAATCCATCCGTGCAACCATCAGTAAACATCCTGGGCACTGGGATAAAAACATGA
The DNA here is from genome assembly GCF_006229205.1 of Suricata suricatta. Lineage (NCBI taxonomy): Eukaryota > Metazoa > Chordata > Mammalia > Carnivora > Herpestidae > Suricata > Suricata suricatta. Next base: position 93,266,430 of record NC_043707.1, read on the forward strand.
AAAAGTCATTGGTGAGAGCTTCATAAAGTTGTTTGTACATTTGTCTTCTTTTTCTAAGGGTTAATTTTCTAAGGTTTTCTCATTGATGAAGAGCAAAAAAAGGAAGCGCTATTGACATAGCTCACTGAGCTGGATGTAATTATAGAAGTGGACACTATCTGCCTGGAGACTAAAAGGCACACAGTCCTGAGATGTACCCTTCACACATTAATAGAGCAAATGAATCCACAGAGTCACTGTAAACTAATCAACAACAGGAAAAAGAAAGGAGTCAAGAAAATAAAGAAATTGAATGATGAGAGAACAGAAATGGGTCATTTCTAGGAAAATTCTTCCTTAGTAACTGTTAAAAGGTATCCAGTTAGACTAGTAGGCCAACCGTATTGAGTGAAGGTGTCTGTTAGCTCTACAACTTCAGGCGTTTCTATTTCTTTACCTATCTAACATTTTTTTTAAATAGTTTATTGTCAGATTGGTTTCCATACAACACCCAGTGCTCTTCCCCACAAGTGCCCTCCTCCAGCACCACCACCTCTTCCCCCCTCCCCCATATCTAACATTTTTGTAGGTGAGGATCATGACCTGTGGTTTGGATAAAGTACCTCGTGGCAACTCACATCAAAGAAAAGATGTAAATAATATATGCAACACCTGCCTTTAAAGTGGCCAACGCATACTGTTATCTTGTTCCAGGACACCTTGTGCTACACGTTTGGGGACCCCACCTAGGAGCACACTTAAGATACACCCTCCACTTCACATCTATTTAGCTGAAAAACTCTCTCACATGACAACTGTGCTTGTCAGCCATTCCCACGTTGACACTGATCTAGAAAAAATGACTTCTCTCCTCCCCCTTTGCCCACCTTCCTCTTAAAGATGGATCTTTTCTGAAATGATAAGTAGACCTGTATTGGACACACAGATGATCTAGCCATTTCAGGATGCTTTTACTGCATTCCCAATCAGCATTAGAACATAAGATCAACCCCCATGTTCCGTCAAGAGGCAGGGCTACAGAGAGGAAAAGGAAGTTGAAAAAACCATATAAGAGAACAACCTTCCCCACTAATCTAGAGCCTACACTGGCAGATACTAACTCTAAAAAAACAATTGAGTCTACACAACAGCAAAGCAATCTTCAGCTGAGTGGGGGAACCCACCCAGTGCCCTTCCATTTTTACAAATGAAATTACAAGGGGCCCCTGGAAGTCTCAGTTGGTTAAGTGTTCAACTTGGGCTCAGGTCATGATCTCACGATTTGTGAGCTTGAGCCCCACACTGGGCTCTGCTATCAGCTCAGAGCCTGCACCTGCTTTTGACTCTGTATCTCTCTCCATGTCTGCTCTCCCCCACTCGCACTCTGTTTCCCTCTAAAAATGAGCAAACATTTTAAAAAATGAAATTACAAGCTGATAAATCTGCTTTTTTTCCATCCTTTTAAACTTGCTTGTGATGGTGTTGGTCTATTCCCTTATTCACTCAACAGACACTGGTCCTCCGGGCCACCGTACCCTTCCCACAAATCGTAACTTCCGTTAGTGTGAATAGCCAGTTCCTTGTGAGCAGAGTCTTATAAGGGGTATAAAGGCTTGACTCAGTTTACGAGAGCACCCACCAGGGAGAGGGAGGGACTAAAACATGAAGCCAGGGAAACCAAAGACAGATGTCACAGCCTTCACATGCCTAGTATGGCTGTCGCTATTATGGCTCTATTTCCAGGAAATAACCCAGTTGTGGTCATCTTTGAAGACCAAAAAAAAAAAAAAGTAAAAATATTGTAACACAAATGTGTTTCTTCTTGTCTTTTAATAAAAATCTCATTCTGGAAGTACTGGCAGTCAAAATACATATTCGGTCTTCTTGAATAACGTACAAGTCGTCAGATCTTTAACTATTTGAACAGCACAGACAGAGAGGCAGGAATAGTTCTGTGGTAAGAGGAAAAGCACAAACTTTTTACCTTATTATTTTTTTTTAACCTAAAGTGGTTAGCTACTCCCTCTGTTGCTGGGGCTACAGCTAGCTACCAGGGGCCTCTCTGAGGGGTGACTTCTGCTTCTATGCCAGTGCAGTATTCTAAGGGATTCCTAAGGGCCAAGTGGCATGGCAGGTGTGTAGAGAGGAGAGAAGAGAACAGACGCGGCACACAGGCACCCACGTAACGCAAGGAAGGACCAGCATCAAGCACTCCAAACTGCAACACTAGGGACAGAATCTAAGGATTCACCTTTATATTAGGTCCCTGTGAACCAGGCCCTTCAAAGCACCAGGAACAATGGCAGACTTTTCCTCCCCTTCTGTCCACATCGTATAAATTGAGAAAAAGTTAAGAGGTTGAGGATTGCTTCACAGCTCTCTGTGCACCCACCTATGGCTTCTCAGAAGGAAAGAATAAATTACGCCAAGCAACTATTGAAACCAATTTAATGGAAACAGTGTTGGGATGCACCAACCTCTGGTCACTCAGGCTGAGAAAAGTCAAGCCCCAAGATTTCAACCATCTCAGTCTAACTCTAAATTCAAATGTGCATTCATTTATTCATAAAGCAAGTATTAAGCAGTAACTATGACATTACTCCCCTGACTTCTCCAGTTCCAGTAGATTCCCTTCTCCTGGATTCCTTAAACACCTGGAACATGTTGCTATCCTAGGGCTTTTGAAATAGTATAGAACAATCAATCAGTTTATGGGACTTTCTCCCCTCACTTATAAACTGGGGTTTCTCCCAAATCTATTTCGGAATTACCTATAGTTTAGAAGTATGGATCTTTGTCTCCCAGGCCAAAACCTCTGGGTGTAAGGCTTGGGAATATAATTGCTTAGCGATTCCTTCCAAGGTATTGTTATGCACACAAAAGTTTGAGGATCATTTCTAAATGCTCTTTACTAGGCAATCTTCCATCTCTAGTAGCCAATGTATAGCTTAGACACGAAAATGGCAGGCACTCAATTGATGCCTGTGGAAGGAAGGGAGGGAATGAAAAAGGACAGTAAAAAACAAAACACTGCCTTAGAGCCCAGGGACAACATAAGACCATTGCATACACTCTCTTAGAATCTATTTGGCAAGACAGAGTGCATTCAACAGAATAATAGTGATAAATTGTAAATTAATAATTTAACAATAAACTACAACTAATAGTGGTTAAAAAGCAATAAAAAATTTGCCAAATGAATTTATGAGCAGTAAGTGAGAGGAAGCATTCAGAAAAATGAGATCAAACTTAGGGGTGCATTAGCTACAGAGAGCTCTTTGGAGATGGGGTTTCAGGTGCTTTCTGAAAAGAAAAAAGGATCTACAAAAAAAGGGAAGAGAGAAGAAAGTATTTATACTTAAAACCAGAAAAACTGGACTAAAACTGAAAGAAACGCGTTTAAAAGAAAAACCCCTATTATGAGTGTTTTTTTCTAAACCTGTGCATTAATTTTTGCCACAATTAATGGAACTAATATTTACACGTCAGCAAATTTGAAATATAGAGCCAATAAAAACTTTTACAACTCTGGAAATTTCTAAAATTGGTTCCCTTTAAATTTGTAGCATAGGCAGAATCCCGGATGATGTGGTACAGTAAAAACATTTTATTGGCATTTAGTTGAGATGACCCGCATAACTCACTCGCGGCGCTACCACTTACACAGCATGCCATCTGACTCCTGGCAATAAAACATTGATGTAATATTGCTCTACTATGCTTTACATAAATATGTACATATATAATATATATGGCTTAATTTCCCTTTTAGTTAGAATGGGGCTAGCCCAATCATTCAGAGGAATATTTGTGAAGTTCGATTCATTAGTTTTTCTGGAATGCCTACCAAAGAGAAGAGACACCCAAATGCCATCCTGTATTAGTCAGATATAAACTACTCAATATTTACTTCTATAGATGCCTAAGTAAAATAGGGGAAAACGGTTAGAAAAATCACGAATCACTATTCTGTTTCTTGATCTTTGTGGACTTGTTTTACAGTTTTTCCAATTTGTTATGCTAATTTTTAGCATATTAAACTCTCTTTTGAGCCTTTCATCAGGATACTGAAAACCTAGGTCCCAGCCTCAAACCCGTCAATTAACAGCTGGTTGCAATGCTAGTAAAGTCACTAAACTTCTTTGAACCTCAGTTTCCTTATCTATAAAATGGAGATTGATACTTGGTTTCTCAAGATACAACACCCTTTTGTTTTTGTCTTGGTTTAGCTGTTATGTAAGCAAGTCTTAACCTTCTTAAAGATGGAGCTGTTTTATGCCTTTCTGAAATGCAACAGCACCAAATTCCTTCCTAAGCATAGAAAAGAATCTGGATAAATATTTTAAATGAATACAAATTTTACATATCTATGATTTTGTGTCATTTATTACTTTAAATAAAACATTGTTATATGATTGCAAATGTCAGCAAATAAGCTAATGACCTTAACCTAGGCATCTAATAAGTGATTAGCACTGACAATATAAACACAAATTATAGCCTACTTCATAAAACTTTATTATTTATTCCCGAAAAACATTAAACATGTCATACGTTAGCTGTGACATAAAATATGTGTGTACTAATATTTTATGTCCAGTCATTGTTTAGTTTCAAGACGTTAAAAAACTAAGAGATTTTAAAGCAGTTGCCCCAGAAAACGATTATATAGTTACAAAATTATCTCAGAAACAGAGAACTTCATGCGTTCAAAGCGAAGGGATTTTCTGACATTCGTTTCAGCAAATTATACTGAATGTCCAGTGATGTTCCAGCCACTGTGCTAGAAGTCAGCAGTGCAACGAAGGCCACGCTCTAATGGGTTATGGCTATTGTATAGTGTGGGAACTGCAATGACAGAAGTATATAGAAAACTTAGGGAACCGAGAAAGTAGTCTCTAGCTTTGCAAGAAGGTGTCTCCAATGGTTTTCCAAATGATACAGTGCTTCCCCTGAGTGCTGTAAGAGGACCTGGAGTTATGCAGGCTGTGGGGCCATCTGGATGGAGAGCAGTCACAGCAGAGGAACCAGAATATGCAATGGCACCACACTGATATGCAGCACGGAGGCACTGAAAAGCGCAGAGCCTTGGTAAACCATAAGCATTTCAGCAGAGGCAGATCAGAGAGAGCTGGAGAATAGTGTATCCAAATGTGATAGGTGGGATGGTGGTAATTACACCAAAGAGGGGAAGAGGGGCCAGACCACAGAGAATCTTCTATGGAATCCTGAGAAACGCGGAATTTATACAGCAGGTGATGGGGGCCACTGAAGGATGGTCAGTATAGGAGGGATAATACTTATTTTGGAAAGATCACTCTGGTAGTAGCATAATAAGTGGGTGGAATGGATGGAAGATAGAAAAAGAACGGGAGTGAAGAGAGGAGGCTACAGAGAGTGTGGGGTAGACATACTCAGGGTCTAAAACTAAAGGAACCATAGGGCAAGGTGGGAATTGATTTGCATGCTAATAAGAAGGAGGAGTTGGCAGGACTTGGTGGTTGATTAGACAGGAGGCATGAAGAAAGAGGAGTTGGAGGTCACTTCAGTTTGCTATATGAGAGGAACGTGTAAGGGGTGATCCCATCAGATGCCATGCCCTCCCAGTTCTGTAACCTTTATAATTCGGAATACTAATTCAACGCAGGCTTTTTCATCTAATCACTGCCAAATTATTTTAGGATTATTCCTAGATAGTTTGTACTTTTTATTCCCATATTCCTGAACAAGATCTTTTTTCCACATAGCTTCTTAAATGGAGATGGCTGAATGAGGAAAACATATTGCTTTGGGGTGTTTATGCTTTAGCTAGATATTCTATTAAGTTTTCTGATTGATTCCACATGTTTTTGGTTCAACCCTTTGTTTGTCTAAGTAGATAATTCTATCATTTGCAAATTCTGATAATTTTGTCTTCTCAACACCCCTAACTCTTATTTCTGATTCACATATTATTATATTTGCCAAAACTTCTAGGAGAACATTATATAATAATCTTGGTAACGGTCATCTTTGTTTTGTTCCTGATTTTGGTGAGGATGACTCCAACGTTCCGTAATTCAGTGTAATTCCTTCTGTTGATGTGACATAACTTTGTCATGTTAAGGATACTGTTCTTTGTTACTGTGTGACAGAGTTTTGAAAGTCTTGGAATCGGTGTTGAAGTTTATCTAGTCCTTTTTGTCAAAAATGCAGCTGTATCCTAGATTTTAGTGTAAAACTCAACATTGAAGAATTTTTCGAGGTAATGAGATTGAAGGCTAATAAATGAATGTTGGAGAGGAAGAAAAGACACAAGGCTCCTGATTCAATCCTACACTCATCTTCCAGGGCAGAGAGGGGGTTCTTCGCACCAAGCATAGTAGGCGCTCAAAAAATAAATCTATAAATGTTTTCTCACTGAAATGAGGTCTGGCTCAACATTCCATATTTGCTGGATAAGCTCATCTACTTTAGTGAAACCAAATAAAGGGATTAAAACAAAAGCAAAAACCACTGCCATGGATCTTGCCTAGGACAACAATGATGTGTAGGGGTTCTCTGAGTATGGGAAAATATTCAAGAAATGGGATATAAATCTCACTGCACTGTAAATACATAACATATTTTTAGGCATAAATACAAAAGATATTTCTCCTTCTTAAGAATATATGGTTGACCAACTGGCTTGGAAGGTTGTACTGGGGAAACAGCACAGTACAGATGACCCTTGAACAGCATCGGAGATAGAGGTGCTGACCCCCAACATGGTCAAAACTCCATGTAACGCCCTTGACTTCCCCAAAACTCAAATCCTAATAGCCTCCTGTTGGGAAGCCCTACTGATAACAGAGTCGATTAACACACAGTTATATGTTTTATAAACTGTATTCCCATAAGAAAGTAAGGTACAAGAAAGAAAGCATCATTAGGAAAATCATAAGGAAAGGAAAAATACATTTATAGTATTTTATTTATCAGGGAAAAAAATTCTGCATATGAGTGGACAAGCACAATTCACATCTGTGCTGTTTAAGGATCAACTGTAATTTGTTTTTCCAAGAATATCTGTTAAGTGATAGGCCCTTTAATTCAATCTGATTTGTATGGAGGAATTATGAAATTTTTTACCCAATAAGGGAATGAATGTTGCCAGGTCTGCCTTTTATTTTACTCTGACCTCATTAATGACTTACTTTGGACAGTTGAGATGAAAACTATTCATTTGCTCACACTAAATACAGACATAAATACAGCATAAATCCTACATATCATTTGCCTATACCAAAAAGAGGGAGAGAAATTTTATATTATTTGTGGGGCATATTTGCATTCTCGGTTACTAATGGGTTCTTATAAGGTTCTTTTAAAGTTTTTGTAAAGAACCTTAAAAAAATACAAATAATCAACAGCCTTTTCTTTGTCCACAATCACTGCACTCATTGTGTCATACACAAATACTCTCAAAAACTGGTATTGCAAAGTGAACGAGGAGATAATAAATGCTCAGGAGCAGAGATATGTAAGATGACTACCTAATATAGAAAGCTTAACTCATAAGCTAAAAAATGAATCAAGGAGGACACTATGAATATGGTCATTGGGATTCTTTGGGTTTAACATTATGCTGAAAATCTTCATGTGCATGTGAAAAAATAAACTGAAAGCCCAGTATTTCTTTTTAGTAGGATCCAGAAAAAATAAGCAACAGAATGAATATAGCAGAAATCTTAGAATTTTAGAAATACCAAAGAGCCAGATCTTAGTATGTGGAATATAATCGTTCTTCTCTTTAAACACTTCCCCTGTCACATTGTGGTCATTATTATCTGAACCATACCACCCATTCCTTTTGAGCATCTTTCCACAGGGTAAGTGTTCAATACTGAAGCCCAGACTAAGCCAAGGATTCACAGATGGGTGGTTACAGCTGCAGTTCCTCTCACAGACTGCAAAAACCCGCTGGGACACTTCCCCCGGCTCCGTCTATCCATCTTGTGAGCTGGTGTAACTCCACCTTGCTCAGGGCTTTGTTGAGTGTGTCACAGGACTTTGGCCAAAATGTAACCATCCGAGAGGGTCTTATTAATGGAATGAAAAATGGGCTCCCAAAACACACACACACACACACACACACACACACACACACACACACCACATGCTTCTCCTGAAATGAGGGACAATTCTAATCAAAAAGAACATTATAATAGTTTTTTTTAAACCCTCAGAAATAGTGTATTCAGACTCTCTTCAGCAGGGTGAATGAGTCAAGTTACTCAATAGGATCCATTCAGACTGATTAAATTGGAGCCAAGCCAAAACAGATCTTCAAGATCTGAGAGATAGTGGTCATTGAGCCAGGAAGAGGAAAATGGCATCAACTGAGAATGTACAGACCACAATACTGTTGGGAAATAATAAATTGGCCAGTCCAAAGGCTAGCACGGAAATTTATAATAATGGAGGTTCTAGGCTGAAATCATCCCAACCTCCTTTATTTAAATCATGTGATAATTAATCTGAGGCAGCTGCTTATTACACCAGAGAAGTCCATTTGAAGATTTTAATTAGGAAGAGACTTAAGTTTCTACGCTGAATTTATATTTACTTCTCGTTATCACACCCACCTTCCAGAAACGATTGAGATGCTTCACCAACATATACTAAATGCACATATACATACACAAACAGATTTAAGGCTGGAAAAGGAAAAAATCTGAACAAAAACAACAGGGGTTAAAGAAGAGAAGTCATAAAGGCAAAAACCTAGGCTGATATATTTACTTAGGTTAAGAATTAAATCTATTTCTGAGTTTCTTGCAAGCCAAGGCAAAAAGGAACAACATATTGATATCCTTCCTGTGATCGGCTCGAAGAAAGAATACCACCTTTTTTAGGAATAAAACTTTCTCTACTGTGACTTTTGAAAACAGATCACTCTTCGAGATTCCATCGACGATTTTAAAGCTGCCTGTTTTGCACAATTCCTGACCTCGGTTGCCAAGGATTATGAAATCAGACTTGATAAATAAATTATGAAAGAGCACAACCAATTTCTACACTAAACAGAAAGGCAAAACCAAATGAACAAATGTTTCCAAACATTTAAAAGTTAGAAGCGCCCAAACTAAAAATTGAAACCAGCGGCAAGTAAAGTCAACCTGTATCTCCGCAAACCAGAATCACAAAACCCTGTCACTGCAGGCTTGGGAATAAATACTGCTTGTCAGTCAAAGTGTCTGTCTATGGCATATGGGTAAAGGTTTCAGTCTGCTATCTCCAGACTCATCTTGTGGCACTGGTTCAACACCAGTGAATGGTGCTTCAAACAAAAGGAGAGCTCATTCAACGTGGGCGTTTGTGAGTTACTGGTCAGTGTAGCTGTGCAGTGTGTCTGAGCGAAAACTATTGGCATGAGAGAAACGAAGTGCAGCTCTAGGCCTTTGGAGTTTCCTAAGCGCTGAAAAGCAGCCGGGAGGTTAAAGCTGGCTGGTCGGAATGGCATACTTGGCTGAATGCACAGCCAGGTGGCTTGGGCATATTGGCAAACAACTGGCAATGTGCCCAATACATATGGCTTAGATTGCTTTGCTCTTCCCATGAAGCCTTCTTAGAATCTTGAGCAAGCATTCGTTTTAGAACAAAATGCATGTGAGTGTTAAATAAAATCTTTTACTAATATCTGTCTGATGTAAAATCTTTTCCCAAAAATAAAAATAAAAAGATGGGAGGGGAGTGGTTGCCAAATGCATAAATTAAGCCTTTCTTTTTTGGGGGGAAGACTCCGCGGATCCCGTCTCCACTGTCTTTGGACTCGATTATTTGGAATGTTCCGTTTCACGGGGGTTAGAATGACCCCTGCAATTGCTGGGGAGCAGGGTTAATACGCCGTTTACAGAAGGCTGCTGAGAGGTCAGGTGACCATGGATTCTTAACGAATCCATAAAAATACAAAGTAAGGAGGGTGACTCAATGGAAATGAGCACCAGATATGTTTTATCAAGGAACATTATTAAATCTTGATTGACAGATAACACTAAAAGGTGTGAGTATGGTCTATCATGTAAATCCATATCTGGAGACTTGTTAAAACAGTC